>NC_048234.1:10155210-10419641 GCF_002007445.2 Ailuropoda melanoleuca | reverse complement strand
AATCCCGGGTCGGAGCGCGCGAGCCTGGCGGGTCAGACGCGAGTGGCAGACGCGCGGTGCGGGCGCTCCGGCCGTGCCCGGCGGGGCCCACGCGGCTGCCCCGCGCCCAGCGCGGCCCGGGTAGGCGACGCAGGGGCTGGGTCGGCCCGGCCATGCCGCTGGAGGCGGAGGACGCGCTGTACGTGGCGCTGGAGCTGGCCATCGCCGCGCTGTCGGTGGCGGGCAACGTGTTGGTGTGCGCGGCCGTGGGCACGTCGAGCGCGCTGCAGTCGCCCACCAACTACTTCCTGGTGTCCCTGGCGGCGGCCGACGTGGCGGTGGGCCTGTTCGCCATCCCCTTTGCCATCACCATCAGCCTGGGCTTCTGCACCGACTTCCACAGCTGCCTCTTCCTCGCCTGCTTCGTGCTCGTGCTCACGCAGAGTTCCATCTTCAGCCTCTTGGCCGTGGCCGTCGACAGGTACCTGGCCATCCGCGTCCCGCTCAGGTGAGGCGCGCGGCGCCCCCGACCCTGGGCTACCGTCGAAGCCCCGCAGAGGAGCGCCCGCTCCAGGCCCAGGTTGCTGGCCGGCGCGCGCCGGGCGCTCGGAGCTCCGGTTCTTAGCCTGGAGGGCGCCGGCAATTCCCGGAGACACGTGCGCCCCGGGCTGCCCAGACCCTCTCGGTGCCCGGGGCCGGATCCTGGAGGCCTCTGCTCCCCCGGATGCGCACGTGTTTTTAAAGGGGTCTGCGGAGGGACAGCTCTAGTTGTGGGGAGTGCGGTCCCTGGTCGCCCGCCCGCGGGGGAAACTTTCGGGGAAGGTGCCACCCCCCGCAGGCGGTTGGGAGCCGGGGCTTAGGAGGTTTCGTGATGCTATCTTCTCTGTGGCGAAACTGTTTCCATCTCCCCCGCCCCCCGCGGCCGAGGCACGGGTCCAGAGCAGCGGCCGCACGCGGCCCCTGAGTGCTGGGGGTCCGGGAGGCTGGGGAGGTCCCAGGGCAGCTTAGGACGCTGCGACTTTGCATTGTCGGATTGACACTACTCAAGACCCAACTTCAGAATGTACCTGCCACAAAATGAGGGCCTGGCCGACCCGGGGGTGGGGGGAGGACCAGTTCACGTCTGTGCCCGCGTGCTGAGCGGTGACCCGAATCCCCTCCATATACTTTTTAAAAGAGAGTCCTGCCCCGTTGGCCAATACGCACAGCCTCCGAGCCCCATGCCCGTTGTATAAACTTGTTTACCCTCCATTGCCCTGTCCCAGCATGCTGGGGAAGTGCCGCCAGGATTTCAGAAAACCGGAGAATTTCAGTGAGAAAATGTAGGTTTTGGGGGATGGAGCCAGCCAGCCGAGGGAGTGCGGCCCCAGTTGTGGCTGATGATGGAATTCAGAGAGAGCCGAGAGGGTCAGGGGACCTCAGGGCTGATTGATATGATTTACTGCCTGGGCCCTTTAGCATTTCTGAGTTGGGTGAGCTTTGGATCTCTGGGTTTGGCTCTGGGAAGGGAAACTGAGTCACGGGAGCAGGAGTGAAGGGAAGGAATATATTGAGTGCCAGCTGTGTGCCAAGTCTGAGAGACAGCTTATATTATCCTTTTATCCTGTCATGCTTGCTGTAACTCAGAGGGTAGGTCCTGGTACCTTATAAGGGGGGGTGGTGGCTCTGGGAGATAAGAGTCTCACTCAGGATGATGCATCTGAACAAGTGTCGGAGCCAGGACTTGCATGCAGAGTTGGCACCGCATTCCCACTGTGCCATCAGGCTGTCTTACAGGGCTGTGTGTGGTATCCGTGTTTGGGATGCAGGTAGAAAGCATACTGCAGTTTCTGGAAGCAGAATCTGTCTGCAGTCAATTGGTGGGTGTAAGGGAAATGTGTTTGAGGGACTTGGCCGGGAGAATGCTCCTAGAAGCCTTTTGAGCAGGCAGACATGTTGAACCTGGTAGTTGTGGGTTGTGTCCTGGCTCCCGGTGGGAACAGGAACCTTGTGCCTGGCGGGGGTGTGGGCCCGATCTGTGTCCGGGCCTTTCCACCTGCTGCTGCCCTTGGCGTCGGACCGGGAGACCTCATGCATCCCATTAGGTGTCAAAGCCCCGAGATTTCCAAGGCTTGGGGCAGCATGGTGTATAGCCTCTTAGGGGTCCCCTTCCTCTCTGTTGGTCTTCATGTTGGTGACTTGATGGCCTTTCGGACTGCATCCAGCAGGCAGGCAGTCACAAGCTCCCAGCCCAAGTTGCCCATTTCACAGAAGCCCCTTGGCTTTGCTCCACGCAGAGGCCCGGAGAGACCCCAGCTCACCAGGAGTTACTGGAAGAATCCCTTGTACCCTGCAGAGCAGGAAGTTCCTTAAAAGTGGAAATCTGTTAGTTCTTGTCCTGGTTTGTGTTGGGCGGGGTCTTGAAAAAAAAATGGGTGTGGGTGTGTTGGGGGAAAGACATGTGAATCTCAGGCCCCTAACTTCTCCTTTGCATTTGCCAAGGGCAAGAGGGGGAGATGCGGGTGTAGGATGGGATTGGGAGGTGCCACGGAGCTCATCCCCTCTGACCCCTCTGTCTGCCCGCGAGAGTTCAGAGGTCTGGAAGAAGTGTGTGCCACCAGCCCCAACTCCCCGCCCCCGGGAAGGTTCTGGCGTCTGACCTGTCTCTGGCACCAACCTTCCCCCTCTGGGTTGGAGAGGGTACAGGTTCTCAGGGCTCCTGAGCCCTCTTGAGGGGAAGATCCCTCAGCTGTTAGCACTCCTGCTTCTGGGGAGTATGGCCCCTATGAGCAGGCTAAGATGCAGATTACCGGGCCCTGCTGGGCCTTACTGAGTCAGGATCTCTGGGGTGGGGTATGGGGGGGATTCCAGTGTCAGTATCATTAACTGGGGGGACTTGCCCTTGATTCCACCCAGGTCACGGGTGGCTCGGGCTCTAACAGCATCCGTGCCCCAAGGCTCTTGAGTGCGAGGCCTGGGTGGTCAGCCAGTCGAGGCCTGGGTGGCAGCCAGTCGTCAGCGCTGCCCAAGGCCGCAGAGACTGCAGGCCCCACCTGCCACCCCGTTGCCGAGGTGTTTAGTGACCCTGAGGTGGTGCTGGGCACAAAAATGACAGCTTTGGCTGGACTTGAAAAAGAGGAGTGTCTCTTCACACCAGGCGCTGTCCTGGGCCTTCAGGGTGAAGGGTGTCCACACACAGTCTAGTTCAAGTCCACGCAGTTCTGAGGTTGGCCCCGGGAGAGGGTCCCCTTGCACTGGTGCAGTCATGGGGGGCAGCACAGCAGAGCTGGGAGTAAGCAGGGGGTGGAGGGGGTGGTATCTGCCCTTAGCTGCTCTCCCCACCCCCCACTCTTCACCCACTGGCCATTTCTGGCAGGAGCATTTCCTCCTCCCTAATCGAATCCTGTTTCCCTTCGGGCCACAACCCCCACTGAGTTGTGGGGGTGGGGAGGTGACTATGTGAGTCACCTCTGTCTGGGACCTTCCCGACCCTGCTCCTGGACCCTGCTCCTGGACTCCGTTTCCAGTGGTGTTGAGTCTCCAGGAGGCCAAGGCCATTGGTTTTCCCAGTGGAGCTGAAAGAGGGTGTTTTCCTGGGAGTGGTTGGCTGGATTGGCCAACCGAAGGGAAGGGGGCGTGTCTGTCTGTCCTGACCCTGGACCCTGACCCTGTCAGCCTCCCTGTTCCCTTTGCTACCTGGAGGCCTTTTGTCCGCCCCACCGCGCCCCACCCGTGGCGGGTCTGTGAGGTAGGTATTGAAGATACCTTGGTAAGACTGTGCCTTGGGTGACAGTGTGGCCTCCACTGAGCCTCCCTTAGCTGACTGAACTGTAGGGCAGGGGACTCTGGGTGTTTTTACAAAACTTTTTTTCTTTTTCTTTTTTTATATTGAGCTACAAATCCCACATGAGAAAATTCACCTTTCGTGTTGTTTCGAAATAAAGCTAGGAAAGAATGTCAGCTCTGGGTCCTTCCCCTCCAGCCGTCCCAGGGCCACTCCTCCGTGAGTCTTCCCTCCTTCCGCATCCATATTCTCTTCTGCTTCCAGATCGTTCCCAGTGTCATGGGTCGAATGGTGGCCCCCTGAAAGGTGTTCATGTTCTCATCCCCAGAATCCATAAACGTTACCTTATGTGGGAAAGGAACGAATATTACTGGGTTATCAGTCTGGTGGCCCCTGAATGCAAACGCATTCTTAGGAAACCCACAGACCTGTGGAGGGGGAGGTTGAGGCCGTGTGAACACGGAGGCAGGGCGGGGAGGGATGCAGCCACGGCTGAGGGATGCTGGGGGCGGCGCAGGAGCTGGGAGAAGCCTGGGCCGGCTTGTGCGCTGGAGCCTCTGGCGTGGCCCTGCCGCTCGCTTGCGGGCTTCTGGCCTCCAGCGCTGTGAGGCTAGCCACCAGCCTCGGGACCTTTGTTGCAGTCACCCCGGGAAGCCGCCAGGAACCGGTGACCGCACTGAAACAGCTCCCCCCCCCCCACCGTGAGCTTCTCCGAGGAGTTGTCTTCCCTCGCTGCCTCCACTGAGCTGACCTCCCGTGGGTGGAATCTGACGGTCCCTTCTTGGAACTCATCACACTTGTCCTCCCAGCAGCTCTGGGCCAGGTCCTGGGGCCCCCGCCTCATTCCGTAGCCATTCTCCAGAACGCTGCCGGAGAGGAGGCTTTCAGACTTAAATCAGATCGCCTGGTTCCCCTGCTTACTGCCCTGCTTGGTGTCTGGGAGTAAAATCCCACTGCGGCCCCTAGGCCTCAGGGCCCTGCACGATCTAGTTTGTGCCCACCCACCCTGGCCCCTCCCCACCTCGCCCACCGCAGTGCCCCCGCCCCCAGGCTCTTTCCCGGCCACTGCCTTCATTTATTTATCACTGACTAGGTCTTTACCTGGTCACGGGTTATGGTCTTTACCTACTCCTGGTATGAGCTCTTTGATTCCCAGGAGGGGCTTTTTCTTAAATTCCAGGCCCCAGGACTAGGCATGATGCCCAGCATGGGGGAGGCACCCGTATTTTGGTTGCACGTGTGAGTGACTGGGTGAAGAGTGTGTGTTGGGGGAGGGTCCCAGATGGCAGATGCCAGTAATGGGCAGAGCGGTCTGGTGAAATGATGTCAGAGGAAAGATGGTCCGATGTTTTAATGGAGTAAAGGGGGGAAATCTTCTTCTGAAGGGCTCTCACAGGCCTGAGGGATAATGGGGAGGAGAGGAGCTCAGAAAGCCGGCAGGTGCTGTGGGCGAGGGCGGGTCCCAGGACAGTGGCAGCAGGCCACCAGGCATGGCCTGCAGCTCCTGGCCCTCATGCGTAGTCCTAGGGCCAGCCTGTTACCTGCAGAAGGGAATAGGGCTCTCAGGGCTGGCGGAAAAGTCACCCGGGACTGGGGCGGAGGGACTTGGGTCCTCCTCTGCTGGTCCGAACCCTCCACAGTGCGTGTGCACCTCGGCCCCGAGCTGTGACGTGAAGCCGGTGGCAGGTGCAACATTTGCCCAAGTCTGAGCCCATGTCCCCAGTGTGGCTCTTGCGGACATTGCTATTATAAACATTGGGGTGCAGGTACCCTTCGGATCACTGCATTTGTATCTTTGGGGTAACTACCCAGCTCTGCAACTGCTGGGTCATAGGGTAGCTCTAGTTTCAACTTTTTGAGGAACCTCCACACTGTTTTCCGGAGTGACTGCCCCAGCTTGCATGCCCACCAACAGTATAGGAGGGATCCATCCCCTTTCTCCGTGTCCTCGCCAGCATCTGTCGGTTCCTGACTTGTTAGTTGTAGCCGGTCTCCCTGGTGTGACGTGCTATCTCACTGTGATTTTGATTTGTATTTCCCTGATGCCCAGTGATGTGGAGCATTTTTTCATGTGTCTGTTGGCCATTTATTTGTATGTCTTGTTTGGAGAAATGTCTGTTCATGTCTTCTGCCCATTTCTCGACTGGATTATTTGTTCTTTGGGTGTTGAGCTTGATACGTTCTTTATAGATTTTGGACACTAGCCCTTAATCTGAGGTCATTTGCAAACACGTTTTCCCATTCTGCCGGTTGTCTTTTGGTTTTATTCAGTGTTTCCTTTGCTGTGCAAAAGCTTGTTACCTTGATGAAGCCCCAGCAGTTCATTTTTGCGTTTGTTTCTCTTGCCTTTGGAGACGTGTCTAGTAAGGAGTTGCTGCGGCCGAGGTCACAGAGGTTGCTGCCTGTGTTCTCCTCTAGGATTTTGATGGATTCCTGTCTCACATTTAGGTCTTTCATCCATTCTGAATCTATTTTTATGTATGGTATAAGGAGATGGTCCCGTTTCATTCTTCTGCATGTGGCTGTCCAATTTTCCCAGCACCATTTGTTGAAGAGACTGTCTTTTTTTCCATTGGACATTCTTTCCTGCTTTGTCAAAGATTAGTTGACCATAGAGTTGAGGGTCCATTTCTGGGCTCTCTATTCCGTTCCGTGGATCTTTGTGTCTGTTTTTGTGCCAGTACCACACTGTTTTGATGATCACAGCTTTGTCATAGAGCTTGAAGTGCGGGATTGTGATGCCACCAGCTTTGGTTTTCTTTTTCAACATTCCTTTGGCTATTTGGGGTCTTTTCTGGTTCCATACAAATTTTAGGATTATTTGTTCCAGCTCTGTGAAAAAAGTTGATGGTATTTTGATCGGGATTGCATTGAGTGTGTAGATTGCTCTAGGTACCATAGATATTTTCACAATATTTGTTCTTCCAGTCCATGAGCATGGAACGTTTTCCCATTTCTTTGTGTCTTCCTCAATAAACCCAACCAAAGAAGCAAAGGATCTGTACTCAGAAAACTATAGAACACTCTGATCATTTTCTTATCTCCCCTTTCTCTGTTCTTTCCTTCTGGGGGTCATAACCGATGGATGGAGACTTCTCCTTGACTGATCTTTGTCTCCTAAAAGTTCTCTTATATATTATGAGTTTCCAACACTTTACCTTTTTATTCTCCTCTGGAAGAATTCCTTGACTTTCCCTCCCTAGTTTCCCTATTTTTTTTAATGTTAGCATTCATATTTTTACTTTTGATTTGAAGTTAACAATTTTTGAGTCGGTTTTGAAAAACCTTTTTTTGGATTCTCGTGGTTCAGACTCCTTCACGTGGCACAAAGTGTATGTAAGCAGAACTTCCTCCCATCCCCTCCTCATCGCGAGGTCTCACGCTGCAGCTTGGGGAGAGGGGAGAGGGTGAAGGGGGTCCATGCTCCATGGGAGATGGGGCAACAACGACAGGGAGGGAGTGAGTGAGACAGCCCGCAAAGCTGGTCCACACGCAGTCTTTCCCTTGATTTCCATTCCTCTTCTAAATCCCGTTCTGGACCTGCTGTCTGCTAGACTGGAGCCCCTCTTCCTGGCCCTCCCTGCTTCTCATGTAGGGCCCTGCCCCATCCCGATGATCCTGTCTGCCTTCTGGTTTCTGGAAACTCCTCAAAATCTCTGGTTTGCTGATGTCACTCTCCACTTCTACTTTTAGGATGGTTATGAGTTATTTTCCTTCTCTGTTTCTCTGCTGTCACTTAAATGGGATTTTCTGAGAAGTGATAACCAAGTGGGGCCTGGAAGGCCAGTGTAGGGATTTAATCAGCAGTTCAGTATGGTTGGAACAGGCCCTCTGGGAGACAGCACGGGGGATGGATGGGAGGGGACAAGATTGTGCAGGTTGCCAGTTGTCCTGTAGGTGCGAAGGAAAGCAGGACTGGGGCAGAGGCCATGGAGGTGGCGGCAGGGTCTAGAGATATTTGAGATGCGTCAGCTCCCAGCCTCCGCACGGGGGAAGGCTGATGTCTGAAGCCAGCAAGAGGTCTGGCCCAGTCTGAGACAGAGGGGGCACAGCTGAAGCCACACCACCAAGAGACCAGGACAGGAAAGAATCCTAAGAACCAAATATGGGCCCTGGGACCATAGTCGGCGAGCAAGGACCAGGGACGTGGCACGTGGTGGGTCGGGCCAGGCAGGGGTGGGACTCAGGGTGTGAACTAAGCAGTCAGCCTGCGTGATTGCGAGGCATCTGTTTTGACGCCGTGCATTGAGTGAGGTGCTTGGGGCCAGAAGACGGGATCTTTGGGAACAGCTTCCAGAGGACTTGCTGACTTGGTTGGATGTTGGTGACCCTGAGGTTCCTGGGCAGCTGGGTGGCCCCGTCCGCCCACAAATGGGGGGGGGGGCTTCGGGAACGTGCACAGGTTACGGTTGAGGGATACAGTGGGTGGTCGAGTTGCGAGACTGGGGACTGTCGGCCGGGTGGCCCTTCCACCCAGCTCTGGAGCCGGCTCTGCCGGCCTTGCGGGGGTCTGGCCTTGTTCTGTTCGTTCCCCAGCCTCTTCCTCTGCAGCTCTTGCCCTCCCTGAACGTGTTCAGGCTCCTCCCCCTCTCTGAGCCTCACCGTCTTCGGTTTACTGACTGTTTGGCCCTAAGCCTACAACCCACACACTTCCCAGAGCAGCTTGCTGTAGATGACCTCTCGATTTCCAGTGCTGACTTCAATACACTGTCCAATCTGCTTGCCTTTTTTTTTTTTTTTTTTAAATTTGGGGGGCACCTGGGTGGCTCAGTCGGTTGGGCGTCTGCCTTCGGCTCAGGTCATGATCCCGGAGTCCTGGGCTCCCTGCTCAGTGAAGAGTCTGCTTCTCCCTCCCCCAGCTCATGCTTGCTCTCTCACTCTTAGATAAATAAAATCTTTGAAAAAACTAAAGGAAAAAATTTCCTATAAAATTTTTTTTTAAGTCAATAGATTTTTATTTAAGGAATTTTATATGTGATTCTTTCTGTTGCCAATCACCTAAGTTCCTCCAAAGTCAGAATCATAATCTTCAAAATAGCCCTTTTAGAAAGAACTTTTGCGGTGTCTGGTAGCTCAGTCGGTTAGGGGTCCGACTCTTCATTTTGGCTCAGGTCATGATGTCAGGGTCGCAGGATTCAGCCCCATGTTGGGCTCTGCTACAAGCGTGAAGCCTGCTTGAGGTTCTCTCTCTCCCGCTGCCCCTCCCCCTGCTTGCACATGCACGTGCTGTCTCAAAATAAATAAACTTTTCACTTGGGCTTCTTTGCTCTCCACTTGAATATGGACATATTTCAGAAATTCCCCACCTATAATCTTTGGGATCCACTTTCTGTACTTTAGGGCCACGTTTAGGGTCAGAGTAGATGGATCTGCCTGGTCCTCTTCAGACACCCCTAGACTGTCACTCCCTAGAATTGCACGGATTGTAGGGACACGCCAGTGCCTGAGGTTTAAAAAATGTGGCTGTTAGGTCTTTCGTACTTTTAGGCAATCGATGTCCTGTAGTTCTTTCCCACAGATCTAAACATGGTTCTGTGAACAAAGGAAACCACACGTATTCTGTATGAGGCGTTCCCAATGGTGTAGGTCTACAGAAAAAGCCGCATCGGGATAAACCTCAGCTGCTTTATTTTATTTTATTTTATTTTATTTTATTTTATTTTATTTTATTATCATAGAGAACTTTATTTTTTAATTTTTTTAATTTTTAAAGATTTTTATTTATTTATTTGATAGAGACACAGCCAGCGAGAGAGGGAACATAAGCAGGGGGAGTGGAAGAAGCAGGCTCCCAGTGGAGCAAGGAGCCCGAAGGAGCCCGACGTGGGGCTCGATCCCAGGACCCTGGGATCACGCCCTGAGCCGAAGGCAGATGCTTAACGACTGTGCCACCCAGGCGCCCCCCATAGAGAACTTTAAAGCTTTATTGAAAGATGTTACAGAACAGGTCCTGTCAGTTGCATGTTTTTTTTTTTTTTTCCCCATTTGGGTTTCTTAAATCCTTCCCCAGTCACTTCTCTCTGGTCCCATCTAGTCTCCCTGCATCAGAGCTTGCCTTCCTAGCTCTTCCTTACATGACAGTGGTCTTTCTAAAATAAACCTGACTTTGTCTCCTTCCTGTACCTGATACTCCCAGTACCTTAGGATAAGGTCCCAGCTCTGTCACTGGGCAACTACTGTCTACCTGATGTTATGTCTGTTAGGATCTGTCACGAGAAGGTGTGCCATCTCCACGTGTCCTATCGTTGGGGTGTTAACTCTCATTGCTTGGTTACAGCTGTGGCTGCCTGTGCTCGTCACTGTAAGGGTGTTTCCCCCAGCAATGACTCTTGCCTGAGTCAGTTATTACCATGTAACATGGCAGTTTTCTTTCTTTTCATTCCTTCCGTCTTCATCAGTTGGCACTCTTCATAAAACAGAGTTTTACCTTCTCCTTGCTCCTCCTTAAAACTTATTTTTTAAAATATCGGTATGGACTTACGGAATTTCACTTTCATGCCATGTGTTCTAATCCATTTGTGTTTTTCATTTTGATGCCCAAAATAAGCCAATGGGAGCCCACTCAAGCTCACTTCTAGAAGTGTTCCCGTCAATTTTTTGAGCTCTTCCTTCCTTTCCGTTTCAAAAAAACAAAGGTTTTTCAAGCTCACTTTGTATTTTCTGGCTTTGGAATCAGCCATTTCTCCAGGGAGCCCTGTTTCCTTCAGTGGAGAATGGTATTTAGAAACCAAGATTTGGGTCGGTGTGCTCATTGTTACTGGAGCGTCCTTTCTTCTAGGCCCTCAAGGTGAAAGAACTAGGAGAGTTTCCCTTTTTTAAATAATGAGTTGGAAGAACTCTTGCTTACAGGAGAATGCCATCTAATTAATGAGTAGGAATGCTTGAGTTAAGCAAATCACAGTTTGGCAGCTTGCATAGTAATAACTCGTTCAGGCAAGAATCTTCAAACTCATTGGTGAAAGTCTGATGAGGAGCAAGATATGTAGTATCTATTCCAAGATATGTGCTGATTACAACGGGAAAAATAGTTACAGTGGACAAAGCTGGCAGACATCACGGTAACCAGGTACTCCAAGCTAACATTACCAGTAATGGGACATACAGATATTACGTGCCTCCTGATATCTTCTGAACTGATGGCTTGTCTATACAGAGGCCGATGCTTTTGACAATTCATGTTGTATCTGCAGTGGTGTGTTTTAACCCTAGCCGTGGGAGGGTACTTTATGGGGGAGAAGACAGGGTATCTTTTTATTCTCAGGTTTGGTTTCAGGCAGGGGCCCTTTCTCTTAAGGACTCTTACTTCATTTGAAAATCCAGAGTCTGGAGCCCAGCAACCGCAGGCTGTGCCTGAGTTCCCCCTGATAATGTGAAAACCAAAATGTGAGACTCACCAAAAGAACAGCCTCCAAGGTGAACTCTGGGAGACCTGGTCCTGGTCCTCATCTTCAGTCTCACTGGGTTGAGTCACTGTCACACCATGGTGGAATGTCTCCTGGCCGTAGGAAGCTGGTGGGGAGTGCTGACAGCTTTCTTTTCGGCCAGCTGCATTCGTCCTCCATTGTTCTTGGGTGACTTCGAAGGACGTCTGGCATTCTGTCCCGCCACCTGTACAGGTGGCAGTGGGCCCAGCTCAGGCCCCCGCCAGGTCTGCCACTGGGATTCAGACACATCCGAATCTGTTCGAGTAGATGGGAACGCTCTCCAGGAGCCAGCGTGGCTGAGGGTCCTGACCTGCTCGGAAGCACTTAGCCTGAGGGCAGGCTCTGGTGACCACAGCCGCCGTGTGCTGGGCGGGCAGGCGCTGTCCTTACGTCAGGCCGCCCTCCACACTAGAGCTCGGACCATGGCAGGTGGTGGGACAAGGCAGATAGCCCTCTGTGCATTTACCGCAGATGATCAGCGGGAGACCTTCCCGCTCCTGGACCCCAAGTCCACATACAGAGAACCAAACAGCGTCTACTCTTTCTGTGTAAGATGGTTGTTTGTTTCTCAGATGTTTGCTAGAATGCCTAGTGAAGGCATCCAGGTCTTCAGTGTTCTTTGTGGGAAGCTTTGTGGCTTTGCATCCTATTTCTTTAACAGGGACAGCACCATTCAAATTCTCTGTTTTTCTGTCCGTGACGACTTTTCAAAAACCCTTTTCGTGTGGTTCCCGAGAAATCTGAAGCAGCTACCCAGCACAGAGATGGCCCTCCCGTGCACACAGCCTCTTGTGAACTATAGGCCGAGGCTCCAGCAAGACAAGACACGTCCCCATGCCCCCTGCCTCCTTTTGGTGAGAGCTGCGGAGTGCCTGTGAAACTCGTCTGTGCGGTGAAGACCAGAGTCCTGTTCTCTCCTTGTCAGTTCTGGCTCCTGGTCGGCACTGGGGTGCCCGGCCCACGGCGGGTGCCCCGGAGTCAGCAGTGAACCGGGTGGTCTCGCCCTTAAGGAGCACATGCTTCGGTGGAGGGAGACACAAAAGACAGTTATGTGCGAGGTTGGGGGAAGGGGGCGCTGTGAGGATCGCGGGGCCCCCGGGGAGCACAGCGCTGTACTTCAGGACAAATAGACTGGTCTGCTTCCATGTGGACTTCAGAGTGTGAGCTCATGACCATGACGTGGGGGACGAGGGGGAGGATGCTGGTCCCCGCGCAAACTGCTTCAGTTTATCTCGGTTTGGGGTCGCGGGCGGAGCTATCGGCAGGAAAGGAAAAAGCCCTCTGTCCCACGGCTGTGGCGCAGGAGCCCCAAGGGGACCGAGGAGGAAGGAAAAACCCACCGTGCCTGCATCTGGGCCTGCTGCCTCCCAAAGCCGCATGCCAGCCCCAGCCGGGCCCCACTGCCCGCCGTGGCCTACTTAACAACGATCCCCCCGCTCCGGACAGCCCTTCATCCGCCTCGCCCTGGCACTTCCCAGCCCTGCTCTCATTCAGGGTTTGCCAGAATTGCCTCTAGAGTTTTTGGGTGCATTTTTAATATTCATCGTGGCAGCCTCCAGCCCGCCGCGCTGCCTGCCCGGGCACTCCGAGTCGGTAGTGTTCTAGGTATGACATTTTGTAGGTTTTGAGGGTCTGTCCTAACCCGATTTTGATAGATGTCCTGTTGTTATTCGTGTGCGTTTCTAGAGAATATGAAGTTTTCCTAAAAATGTATATATATACATGCTTTAAAGCAGGACTGTTCGCATTACAGAGGAGTTCCACTTGCAAGCTGGACAGAATATAAAGAGAAAAGTCCATTAACCAACAGTTTAACAACCGGCGACAGGACTCCCCCTCTCCTCTCTAGAGCTGTGCGTCCATAAAGCGCTTTGAACACCTTCTCTCTGTGTTGAAATCCCGGGCAGCGCATGGGGGTGGGTCCTGCAGCCACTTTGTCTCAGAAGAGCAAGCGCAGACTCTGGACAGCCCTCCCCCCCAGCGCCCAGGGCAGCCCCCCCCCAGGGCATATGCTGATCTCTGAGCCCCTGGCAAGCTGGGAGTCTGGATTTCCAAGGCCAAGAAGGCTGGTGGCCTGGCCTGAGCGAAGGGCCCAGGGTGGCAGAGGCTGGGAGGGAGGAGACCCTGCCCCAGAAATAGGCCAGCCCTTGTTATGCGGAACTTGGCCATTCCGCTTCGGTTATGTAAGCTCAGTGTCCACACTGTTCCCTTTGTTGAGTCCCTCCATGTGACCGGTTTTTCTGTCAATCTCCTGAGCTAATGAGCCCCTTCGAGGGAGAATGGGTGGGTCACAGCCCAGCCTCATGCTGCGCAGTGCCGCATAGCCGCTTCCCAGAGCACCGACTTTCCCAGAACACCCCTTTTGTGTGCGAGAGAATTGCTCCTGCTTGTTCGGAATAATAAGGCTGCTTATGCTTCCTTTAGTCATCTCTGCATTTTATTGACACCTCCTATGTTTGGGGCCGATGTCCAGCTTCCTTGGCCTACTCTTACGCTCAGTGCCCCCCACAGCAGGGCAGAGACTGGCATAGGGGCAGATGGAAGAAAAAAACTTGACCCCTGCCTTTTGGGAATGTTCGGGGACACACACACACACACACATACACACGCAGGAGGATGTTGTGGGAGCCGCTGGTGGAGAAGGAGGAAAGCATGGAATCTGCAGGCCAGAGGTGGGGCCAGGGAAGGAGACAGGCATTCTGGAAAGGGACGGGGCTACAGCAGCTGAAGTAGGAGCTGAGAAGATAGGGCAGGAGGTTACTAGAGCCTTCGTGAGATGCCAGGGAGTCCAGGGGTCATCCCTGGAAGCATCCTGCTCAGTGCGGGGACATCTGCCTGCTCTCTCCAGCATCCCTGACTGTCTCCTGCTGGGGCCCGGGTCCAGGCTTGGCTCTTGTGGACACCACATGCCATAACGGAGCCGGAGCGCCCGCGCTAAAGTGCTTTTGTCTTTGGAGCCCGTGCTTCTCCTGGGGGTCTGGCTGTTCCTCCAGCACCGTGAAGGAAGTCTCTGTGCTGCCTATTAAGGGCTGCTTACCAAGAAAATAGCGGCGGCTCGTGCTTCAAGCCTCCCGTTCCCATGCAGCCGGCTCCGGCGGGGAGCCAGCGAGCGGCTACGGCAAGGGCACACGTGTCCGGGGAAGAAGGCGCAGCAGCTGATCCGTGGCTGGCTGCCCCCGACGTGGTCCTGTGGCGGGGTGACACCAGCCGAGATGGGAGCCGGGATTGGAGAGAGGAGCCATCTGGTCCCGAGCAGGAAAATGACTACTTTCGGCTAAACTGGAGTCAGGTCAGATGGAGTTTGTGTCCTAAGTGCAGTTCGGGACAGCAGGCCAGTAACACGAGCCCACTGAGCCTCGGTTTCCACGTCTGTACACCAGAGACCGCAGCTGTGACCTGAGAGGCGACGGTCTGAGCGTGACGGGTAGGCTGCCTGGAGGAGGTGTGTTGGGGCGCGGGCTCTGTGTCAAGGCTGGGACGGGGGCTCTCATGTGGTTTAAAGGCCACCAGAGTGGGAAACAATCCACCAGTTAGGAGGAAATGAGGGAGGAAAACTTGTTTTAGATGAAGAAGGAATGATGAACTTTTTTTTTTTCTCCTTTAAAGTTTAAAGTTCTCTTGGCACATTAAAGATGGAAATGGACACGTGGCTTTAGTCTCCCCTTTAGCCGAGTATCTTAGGGCCTCGGAAGAATTCAGCTCATTTTCAACCCCGCAGTGCTCTGTATGTCCGTGGCTGACTGGCCAAAGTCCCCTTGTCACCTTCTCAAGCTCTGTGCTCCCCGGGCCACCACCAGATCCCTGAGTCTTCTCTGACCTCTTCTGTGGACGTTCCCTCAGCCACCTGGCCTTGACCAAGGCCGGCCCCCCACAGTTTCCTGTATTTCTGCCTACACCCGGGTCCCTGGGGGACTCGGGCTCCAGCACTTTCTCTTGGTTCTCTCTACTCTCCTTTCCAGAGTAATAGCCCGTTCCCTCCTGCAAAAGACAAGAGCCTTTGATGTTCCGTTGTCCCCCGCTCCCCTGGTGTGCACCGCGGCACCTGCCACCCACCCTGGCGGCCACGCCCTGGCCTGAGTTCCTGTCCGGCTTCCTCACCCGGCCTCGGCCTCGCACGTCCTCAGGCAGCCTGCACCTCATCCTCAACAGAGGCTGCCGGCTGTCAAAACCACAGGGGCCGGCGTCCCACCACGTGTCTAACGCGCTCCCTCTTTCACTCACTGAGTCACCTCCAGCACTGCGGCCTCCCCGCTCCCTCAGGGGACAGGGGACGGCTTTTCTTCTGTGGCTGAGGTGACTGCAGCTCTCTAGCCACCCGGCCCTCCCCTCCTGCCCTGGCCCTGGCCGCCTCCTCCCCTCTGCCACACGAGCCCTGGACCCACATCCTCCAACCGCCTCGGGTCCTCAGCCGCTTTAGTGGTCTGGCCTTTTTTTCTACATCCTGTCTCTCTCTCTCTCTCGATCGTTTTCATCAGGATACTAACATCCACCATTCTCTTGCTCTTAACCCCCTTGGTACTGTCTCAGTATAACGAATTAAATGTTAGTGCATGGGAGGGAAAGATCCTAGGAGTCATGCTCAGTTCTTCATCCTCCTACATCCAATCTGTTTTCGAGACCTTTTGGGGCACCTGGGTGGCTCAGTCGTTAAGCGTCTGCCTTCGGCTCAGGTCATGATCCCAGGATCCTGGGATTGAGCCCCGCATCAGGCTCCCTGCTCCGCTGGGAGCCTGCTTCTTCCTCTCCCACTCCCCCTGCTTGTGTTCCCTCTCTCACTGCCTCTCTGTCAAATAAATTAAAAAAATCTTAAGGAAAAAAAAGGAAAAGAAAAGAAACCAGGCCAGCAATTCCCAAGNTCTTCCCTGTTACCCTGGTCCACGTCAACGCCTTCTCTTGAATGAACCACCGAGTTTCCTAATTGATCTGTTTTTCTTCTTGCTTCCCTAAAATTCAGTCTCTATACGGTGAGCTTTACAAAACATAAATCAGCCCAGTTGCCTTGCTTAAAATAAGCCTTCAACAGTTTCCCACTGCACTTGGAATATCAAAACCTAGATTCCTTCCCATGGCCTATGAGCTGGCCCCTGCCTCGTCTTAGGTCACTCAGTTCCTTTTGCTTCTTTAGGAAAGTAAAATCCTTTCCTGTCTGAAAGCCTTACTCTGCTGTTCTGACTAAAATGTTCTCCTCTCCACTCTTCAAATTTTTTACTCCTTCTGAACCTTAGGAGGCCTTCTCCAGCATCCTCCGTCCAAAGTCCTGTTTTTCTCTTACCTGCATCCTGTTCATTTTGGTTTGGCCCAACTCCTTCTGATTTGTAATGACACGTTTGTGTGTTTACTTGTTTACTTTCTCTTTCGTTAGCTTTACAAGCCAGGAGGGCTGTGATTATGTTTCCAGTGACTCACAGAGGGCCTGCTCCGAAGGAAGAGCTCTGAATGAAACAGTGAACGAACAGGAAAGAAGAGCTCTGTTTGGGGAGGTTCACAAAGTGGGGACCAGCTGCTCCCCAGATGGAAGTCCTCTGCTTTATCTAAGTCAGTTGAGCATAAAAGTAGTTTTTCACACATGCAGGATCCAGCAGTTTCGAGTTCAGACGTAGGTGGATTCTGGTGGCTGTTCTGAATGCTGGTGGGAAGCCACCCCGTGACCCGTCCATGTACAGTGTCTCATGTGGCTTAAAAAAAAAATAAAGTAAAGTAACCCTCTTCCTAGCGTGGTCCAAGGAGCACAGGCTTGAGAGTCCTGCCCTAGCTTTGGTCTTTGGTTCTTACATTGTTTTTATTACTCAGAGACTTGGTATCTCTGTTTCCTCATTTGTAAAGTAGGAGAGTTTTGATTAGAAGAGAGAAAAATCCCTTCCAGTTTATATGCTTTCGGCTGCTCGTCAACAGTGGCTTAAACAATCAAGACTTTAAATGATTTCTTGAACTCAAATGTGGAGCCATGATGGTTCTAGGGTTGGCGCAGGGATTCAGAGAGGTCGTCAAGGACCCAGGCTCTTTTCCTTCCTTCTGCTTTGCCGTTGCTTCGTCTCCAGGCCTAGCCCCTCATGGTCCTAAGATGGTTGCTGCGGCTCTAGGCATCACGGCCTCCCACAGCAGCATCAGAAGCAGGAAGGGCTGGGTGTGGGGAAGAGCCCTGCTCATGGGTCTCTCTCCTTTTATCAAGAAATAAAATCTTTCCTGGAAGTACACTAGCAGACTTCCGTTTGTGTCTCATTGGCCAGAAGCACCTCATGTACCAGAACATTTGCTTACCCCCGAGACAGTTCATCCTGGCCCTGGACTGGCGTATGTTCAGCTGTACTCAGTTCAGTACCGTTGAATCCTGTGAGAAAGGGCAGGCTGTTGAGGATGTGGCCTCACAGATCTAAATTCCTGTGATTCTAAGTGCCTGGCTTTTGGGGAGGCTGCCTGGTTATCCTGCAGGGACTGACTGTATTCTCTGGTGGGGAAATGGACAGGAATAACTTTTTTTTTTTTTTTAAAGGAATGGCTGTACATTCCTGAATGAGGAGGGAAGCAGAAAGGATTTAGAAACAGATGGATTTTATCGGCCAAGGAAAATTCAATGAGCAACGGAGCCCAGCAGGTCGTTTTAGTAAAGGCCCCACAGCTGCCCATTGCGGAGAGCTGCCCTCATAGGGAGGAGAAAAGATTAGGGATCACTGTCACTTACGAGGCAAGAACTCTGTTAACTTCTCAGCGAACTGTACCAGTTCTGCCTGTCCAGTCCCGTAGCATTAGGTATTCCTAATAAGTAGAATCTTCTTCTAAAGCCCTTTGATAACAAATCAGATGACAAATAAGGAATGCATTCATAATGGCCGTATCATTAACAACCTACTAGATAAGCGCCACGTCCTGGGATACCAGTACAAAAGGGACAAGGTGCCAGTCCTTAAGAGGGTGACATTCTGGTTGAGGGGAAAGCACACGTACTAGATAAATAAGCCCTGTGGCAGGTGTGTGTCTGGGGCCAGAGGGGGGAGTGGCCACCCCAGCCTGAGAGGTGATCAGGAAAGGAGGTGACCCTTGGAACAGGAACAGGTGTTTTTTTTCTGATGCTGAGAGCAGCATGAGCCAGCAGGGAGCCATCGGTTAGGGACGGCAGGCACTGGGGGGCGGGGCTGGGGGGAGAGTGCATGGGCCATGCTGAGAAGTATGGGCTTTATACTGCGGCACAGGGAACTGGACATTGTCCAGAGGCAGGTCTTATGGTAATGTGTATCAAATTATTTCCCAGTTTTCTTAGCAGAGGTTAAGGAAAGGTCTTCTTTCATTTACTCAGTACATGACACTGAATACATATTGTGGGCCAATTACTAATAGCAAGCCTGATAGCTTTGCTATAAACCATATACAGACTAGTTTGTGGCAAAACGTAGAAATTGTGTGGTACGATTTCTAGCAATTTTAAACAAGATGTCAAGTTTTAAAACTGCTAGGGTTGTTCAATATTTGCTATGGTACTTCCCAGTTTTCCTCAGCTTTAGTGCTAGCAGAGACAGGGACATCGCCAGAAGTCGTCTTCTCCAGCAGTCTTCAGGGTGATTGCTCCCGCAGTCTGAGCCAGAGCTCTCGTGTGCTTGTGGGAGGCCAGGATTCTTGCCCGGAGCCGCCAGGTAGTGCCGCTGGACTCCTGGGGGCTCCGGTCCTCACTCCTCAGGGTTGCGTTCCAGTCTCACCGTATCAGTGGGGCCTCCTTTGACCTCTTGAAAACTCCAGTCCGTGCCAGTGTTGACCTTCCTGACTCTGCGTGTTCTCTCTTCATACGATGCCTCTCCTCCTCACACACCATATAATTTACGAATGTGCTCGTTATCATCGTCTCCCGCTACTAGAATGTAAGCTGTTTCAAAGCAGGGATCTCGGGTGTTCTGTTCAGTGGTGCGGCTCACCACCTAGAACAGTGCCTTCCAGAAGACCGAGACTCATAGGTCGGGATTGGGTAAGAAAAAGCAAAGACTTCTCCACTCCGTTCTCACTGACCACGATTTGTCACTCCACGGAGATGAGCTAGTAAGTCAAGAACGAAACTCTCCCTGAGCTTGTTAGAGCGAAGTTGTTCATACCTATTTGCATGTCTTCACGTTGAGGGGAAAAGGCACGATGCCCTCCGCGGGTGACCCCTCAAGGTTGTTGGGGTTAAGGCCACGGGGCCAAAGCCAAGCTGGGGCGTCGGACTCTGGTTACAGAGTGCTGCGCGCTGACGATAACAGATGATGTTCTCTTGCACAGGTATAAGAGTCTGGTCACTGGGACTCGAGCGAGAGGAGTCATTGCTGGCCTCTGGGTCCTTGCCTTTGGCATCGGATTGACTCCGTTCCTGGGGTGGAACAAGAACACTGCCGCCAAAAACTGCACGGAGCCCTGGGATGGAAGCACAAACGAAAGCTGCTGCCTTGTCAAGTGTCTGTTTGAGAACGTGGTCCCCATGAGCTACATGGTGTATTTCAACTTCTTCGGGTGCGTCCTGCCCCCGCTGCTCATAATGCTGGCGATCTACGTCAAGATCTTCACGGTGGCCTGCAGGCAGCTTCAGCGCACGGAGCTCATGGACCACTCCAGGACCGTCATCCAGCGGGAGATCCACGCTGCCAAGTCCCTGGCCATGATCGTTGGCATTTTTGCTCTGTGCTGGCTGCCGGTACATGCCATTAACTGTGTCACTCTCTTTCAGCCAGCTCGGGCTAAGGATAGGCCCAAGTGGGCCATGAACACGGCCATCCTCCTGTCACATGCCAACTCTGTGGTCAATCCCATTGTCTATGCCTATCGCAACCGAGACTTCCGCTATACTTTTCACAAAATCATCTCCAGGTATGTGCTCTGCCAGACAGATGTCCTCAAGAGTGGGAATGGGCAGGCAGGGGCACAGCCTGCCCTCGATGTGGGCCTATGACCGAGGGCCCGGCCTCTTCCGGAAGGCACACGTTCACAACACACAAAGGGATGGGACACGACCGGCTGAAACCCGTTGTTAAGACAGCTACGCCTTGTGGGTGGGCTGCCTCTGCTGAGTGATGACCACAGACCTAGCTAATATGCACGTTATTAGTCGGCGCCAAAGGTTCACAGATGTATTTCTGGTTCTTTCTGGCTGCTCTGTGTGGATGATGCCGATGGCCTGAATGGATTGTAAAAGACTGTTTTGTTTTTTTAAGAGTCTGCCTCTTTCATGGTAGAAAATGAAACTATTTTACTGTGAAACACTGTGAACTGTTATTTTTTTTTTAACTTAGAGGCAGTGAAAGAATAAAAGTTGAATGTACTAAAAATAGATACTTGTTCCTAGGAAGGTGACCAGGAAAATTAAAAGTAATTCTTCAGTCAACAAACTGCTCTATTTATTTGGGGAAGTGCTACTCTTGTAAGTTCGTAAGCAGGATAGCATTCTGTGGTAACATTCTTTTCCATGTACTGCAAACCACCCTGGAGGAAGAAACTGGAGAGATGGGATCCCTCCTGTTCCCTGACTGCATCTGCCCCTTCTCCAGTTAGGTAGCCAGGTGTCTTTCTCTACCAAGCTGAAGTTCCGCCACGAACTTCAAGTTGCTGGAGCCCAAGTGTGAAAATTTTCATAAGTAAAAATCATACAACTGTGTACGTCTATTAGGTGAAATAAAAATAAAACTTCCCAACAAGCTTAGGGTGCTGCATTCACCTTCTGTTCTTTATTATGAAGACTGCTTAGAAAGAGAAGTTTATACCCAGTTCAAGTTTCCCAAGGAGTCAAGTCTTGACAGGTTTTATCTGCAGCGACGAAAGGCTCTGCGCACCAGGGAACACGGCGCCCCCTTCGCCCTTTCTGCGCCGTGTTCGAGTTCCCGCCGCAGGGTTCCGGGGGCCCGGGGCGGGGTGTTCCCCGGGCTGTACAATCTGTCGCTTCTGTTTGTTTGCTGCTGCATTTCCTCCTGCGGCGCGAGCGCGAGGACGCTGCTGATTTTATGAGTCCCCATGGAGGCAGCGAATTCCTGGCCCTCCAGGCTCCAAACGTGAGAACTGCACACGGTCTCAACCTGCACGGTCATGGTCACGGCTCCCTCACTCTCTCCGGGTCCAGCTGAGTACCATCTCAGTTTCTTTGCTTCCTCAGGGCATGACGTTCAGTCCCTTCCTTCCTTTGGCTTTTTTTATAAAATTCATCTGACAGGTTTCATCTACCGTTCCAACCTCTTTTTTATTACTAGCACTTCAGTAACTTAAGAATCTGACTCACTTAGGAATCTGGCTCAGCTGGTTAAGCGTCTGCCTTTGGCTCAGGTCATGATCTTGGGGTCCTGGGACTGAGCTCCACGTCGAGCTCCCTGCTCAGCAGAGAGTCTCCTGCTCCCTCTGCCCCTCCCCCTGGCACATGCTCACTCTTTCAAATAAAAAAATCTTAAAAAAAAAAATCTAACTGCAGACAGGACATGATATTAGGCTTTGTTTGGGACAAATGCTTGCTTCAGCTAGACAGCTGACCCACGGGGCTCAGAGGCTGGCTCTGACTTTTCAGGAGAAATTGTAGAGCTTCGAAGTATATACACATCCCAGCTCGCAGCTCACAGTCTCTTGTCCAGGAGGGAAAAGGGACGGTGACAGGAAGCCTCCAGAAGAAATTTCGCCTGGCTTCCATGTAAACCCTGGTAGGGTAAATGTGTTTCTGGGTGGGACCCCTATTTTCAGAGATAGATGCTCAGTCTATACCTTTCATGCTTCTTGTTTCTTCTTCGTGAATAAGATGTCAGTCAGTTGCTTGTCAGAGACCTTTAGCTGTCGACAGGTTCTCGTTACCTGACTGAGGTAAACCGCCAAGAGATGCTTGCACTGGAACACAAAACACACCCATTAGAAGTCGGCAGGGCCGAAGCGGACCAAGACCTCTGGCTACATTTACTAGGAAAGGAATGGGGCTCAGAGGTTATGGACTCCCTGCCTAAAAACTGCAGCGGAAGATGACACGATGTCTTCTTTCTAGAAATCAGAGGGAATAAAGGAAGTTTTACTTTGTCTGTTGTTCGGGAAATAGTTTAGACCCAGCTGGCACAGGCTTTATCACGCAGAGTGAGAACCCAGACAGGCCCCACGTTTTCATCTTCAGCTCTGCTGCTTCCTTCCTCTACCCTTCAGAAAGCTCTTCACAGCGACAGCGAACATTCCTTGACCTACCGTGTTGCTCAGTGCTTCTCACAGATGATCTCACTTAAATCTGTCAGCTACCCCAAGAGGACGGGTCTTATCCCCATTTCACCCACACTGAGTCTGCGGTCTGTTCCCTCTGCCGCCGTGCTGTCCTACAGGGGGAGGAGGCGGGGTGGGTGGCAGAACCCTCCCCTCTGTCGGCCTATACACACCTCTGGGGACAGCCGGGCCCTCTGTCGTAGAACACGCACAGCTTTAGATCCCGAAGGGGCCCGAAGTTTAATCCTGTCGTTTCACAGGTGAAACACACGTGTTAGGACACGTCAGCTGTGAATGTGGTTTTTTACAACGAGATACCCAACCAGCCACCCCCGTTCCCAAGATGCTTACCAAGTTCACAGTGTGAGAGAAAGGGGAAGAATGGAGTGGGTACTATAATTTTCCTTGGCAAGTCTTATAAAATAGCTACCTGCTCTCGGGTGGGCCGTGCTTTCTCCTCTGAAATAAGGAGTTACGTGAGTATGTCCTGCTCCTGCTTGATGCTCGGGGCGCCTGTGAAATAGGCACAAGTCTCCGTGTGCTCTCCCGCCCCACGTGTGGCGGGGCGTGGCTAACTGCCAGGCTGTCTTAACGGGCGGTGGGCAGAAACACCTCACAGCTGGAGGAGGGGATACCCAAAGTTGCCAACAATCAGTTCAGCTCATACTTTTATTGGCCCGTCTAATTCCCCAGAGCCAACCTTCGAGACTACCTTGTTGCTCTCCCCAAAGCTTCATCTGTGACCTTTTAAATAAAAAAATCAGGTAATGGATATAGATCTAACAATGATACTGCATTTTGGGAGGGTAAACCCAAAAGAGACGACTGATAGCCATCAAAGACAATAAACTGTTTCGACACAGCAAACATTCCCATTTTGTACAACTCTCAAGCCACGTGGTAAGGGCCAAGAATTTCCTAATCTGACTAGAGTGGGAAGAGCCTTCCCCATCCTCACCAGCAGGCTGTCGTTCTTCCGCAGCACTGAGAAGGCAAAGGCAGGACAGGAACAGTAATGACAAGAAGCCAGACATAAGTATGTTCTCCCAGAACTCCCAAGTACCTAGAAAAAAGAGGACAGGTGAGATCAGACTTCGATACGCGTGCTGGAAAAACTGCTTCATTCCCTTGAGTGTACCCATCTGAGCGCTCAGGGTTGCCCTGCAAATCACACTGGGAGGACCCACAGTCACGTTTTACCCAAAAGTGGAAACTCCACTTCCCTGCCTGTAGCCTCTCCTCCTTGGGGCTCTGCCCTCAAGGATTCCATACAACGAAACTGGAGTTTCAGACTAGTTCAACCAACCACACGCACCCGTTTCATTCCTCTACCTGGAGATTTAGAGAGCCCACTCCATGAGTGGCCTAGAAAGAGGTGGAGGGGAAAGGTCCCCTCAGACACACCTTATCGTGGTGCTTAACTTTGGTATTTCACAATAGGTGGTGCATTTCTGCAGCTCCCACCGCACAGCTAAACAAAGTGTGAGTAGGTAAAGAGTAAGCAGTGAGGCAGGAAGACCGGTGTTCACGAGAAAGAAGGAGAGGGCTCTTGAAAAACGTTTGAGAACAGGGAGAATAAATGAGGCAAAGAAGCTTGCAAAAGGGATGACTCAGCGGCCCAGGGTGGAGGTCTCCGAAGAGGCAAGCCTGGATCTGCCCACTCATCCAGCAGGATGGAAGGACGATACAGACACTTGAGGGGCTGGTAAGAGGCCTGGTCCCGGAACAGACCGCCTTGTTGGTAGTCAGGGGACAAAAGGGAGACAGGCGTACAGGGAAATTGGGATGTGTCTGTGGTGTGGATGGGCAAACTTGTCAGAGAAATCACTTGTTGCTGTCTCTCCACCACCAAGCAGCCAAGACCAGAAATGTCCCGGGCTCCACTCCTGGAGTTAATTTCTAAACCGGAAGTGTAAAATCAGTATCCACGTAAGTAGAGGCGTCCCAAGGGGTATTTTACCATGGCCTGCCACTCAGGAATTTGCCACAGGGCTTTCAGCTTAGTTTTAGGCTCTGAGATGGCATTCGAAATGAAAAGGCCAGGACTTAAAAAAAAAAAAAAAAGAAAAAAAAAGCACTCCTGAGGTTCCTCCCTCTTTCTCCCCAACAAAGACTAAAGCAACAGGGAAGGCCACGAGAGAAAAGCAGTGTTCCAGCCTTGTGCTTGACTGTCAAACTGACAATGGTCCGGAAGCAGACTGCTGTCCACTGAATCCTGGGGAAAACCCAAAATCCAGCAGTGACAAGAACAGTTCGTGGGTCTCTGAACCATTACCAATGAATAAAACGTTAGATTTCATCCTTTCCTCTACCTCTTCTCTCTAGATTTAAATTTAAGCAGGCATAAGCCTCTGGAATAATAGGTGACTTGAACCGTTCCCTGGTTCCTCCTTTTTGCGGGTCCCCAATCCACGAGAACATTCCAGACTATGCTGAATCAAAGCCCGGTGACTGAGGGAGGGGGAAAGATTGTACAGAGGCTCTCTCGCCTGCCTCTGCCAGGGGCTGGCTAAGACTAAAAGTACAACATTCAACCGCCTGAGGCAGTAAATACTATCAAGAGATAGTAAATTCTGAATTTGCTCCTTACCTAGCCATCAGATGACTAATGAACCCAATAATCAGGCAAAAATCTGAGTCAGAAATGATTACAACCGGAAATTGACCTCTGGGATCGTCTCGCTCAGCGGCTTCAGCCTTCAGTGGAAAACGCCCTCCCCTCCCAGGAACTGCGCCCACTGCTCCCGCTCTCAGTCTGTGATGTTTATCCCCAGAAGGAGAGAGCTTTTTAAAAAGAAACAGCTGGGAAATAGGAAATGGAGACCCATGAGCAGACTCGGAGGAGCCTCCCCTGGAGGAAGTCCGCTATGGTTCCAGCTGGGTTCTGAAGAGCGTGACACCCCCCCCCCCCGGATGGCCGTCCACTTGCGGGCACACTTTTATTTTACGGCTGCTGCCAGCCTCTCAGGAGCCGTCACAGTGCTCAACTGTACTCTTTATTGTTCCCTGTGTTCTGTGGGTCTGAAAGATTATACATTCCTGCCCTATTAAATCCCGGCTGGCTATGGGACCTGCTTTAGCCAGGAAAACGGGAGCAGCCAAGCAGAAACATTAGAGATGGGCACGGACCGCATCCTCCTTTCTCTCTGCTGTGAGATGCACAGTATTCCAGAGAAGGGCTGCTACGCCAGCTGGGATCCCTGAGTGAGGGTGTTCTGGAGTGGCCATCAACTCCGAATGGATGTGAAGCATGAATGAGACAAAACTTTGTAAGCCTTTGACATCTGGGGGTCACTGTTGCCACAGTGTAACTCACCTCTCTTGACTGATGCATCCTCCCTTTCTAGGTGAACCCAGAAATTTACAGAAAAGCAACTCAGGTGACAACATAGGGGTGACTTTGGAATAATTACCACTGGACCTAGACGACAGTCACAGTATCAGAAGGTGGACCCGTGGAAAGATGACCAGCAGGTATCAGAGTGTCTGACTCAACTTTTATCATCTCAGAGAACCTCTGACTTGAGCCAAATTCGGACTCTACTGGTATATAGTGAGACCATGAAGGTTAATTTTCTACAGCGTCATTTAATTCAAAGTCCAAGCTGAAAGCCACAGTACTAGGAAGTTTGCGCTTTTATGATGAATAAAGTAAGGTAATACAATACAGGATGGGAATGGTGAAAGTTAAACAAGCGGCAATCTTGGGAGAAACAAAAAGTCAACAAGAACGGAAGTATTTCAAACACAATCTTTAAGACAAACTAATGACTAGATCTTAGAACTCGAGGGCAGTTAGAAGTCTGTCCGCACAGGTCAACTGTTATGCTAATACTGGAATGGAGACAAAATTCTGAAACTAAAAGATGTGGGGAAAACTCAAAGGCCCTTCTTGTTCGGGCACTTCAGCTACACAGAAACCCCAAATAAAAACACTAAGAAGTAAAATGGAAATACGTCATCAGGTACAGGATCATTTAATAGCTTTCCTGACAAAATTCTAATAGGTAGCTTCTTTTAGGTAAATACAATCCAAAAGTGTTAACTCCAGCACTCAACATTAATTACCCCATTTTCCTTAATGAAGAAACGGAAGATTTTGCCAGATTGGTTAAGTTATGCTACAATGTGGACTGGCCAGTTAATTCACTAAGCAAAGGCACCTATTTGCCCAACTAGGCCTTGCTTGCTCACTAGGAATTAACTGACATGGTCTCAGCTGTGAGAAGTTGAGCATAAATAAACCAGAATCCAAATGCTGAAAAACCTCCCCCTTCCTGGTCTTCAGCAAGACCTAGATTACATACTAGAGCTGATGGCTTCTTTACTCCTTCCAAGCCAGATACACACATACACAAATTTTTTTTAGGAAATCTTACTGCTCTTTAAGATTTTATTTTCAAGTAATCTCTACACCCAACGTGGGCCTCGAACCTCCAACCCCGAGACCAAGAGTCATGCCCTCTACCAACTGAGCCAGCCAGGGGCCCCCAGACTCAAAATTTTAGGAGAACACTGCCAATATTTTTATTTCATTCACAAGATTCCCCTTCCTCAATCCCACGGCACTTACCCTTGTCTCATACAGCTACACTGGGGGTGGGGGAGTGCAAACGGGTTTGAGTGTGGCCCACTGTTTATAGAGAGGCAGTGTGGGACAGCAGTTACCTCCCAGCTGCCGGATATGAGTTTATTTTTCTGCATCTCAGTTTCCTCCAAGATAAATACCTGGTTGGGCTTTTTGTGGGAATTATTGACAACACATGGAAATCTGAGTCTTTCAGAGTCTGATAAGAGGTATTACTTTACGGATCTACGTATCTTAAATTCTAGAGGGCAAAACTAAAGTCCAAGTAGACAACTGCCTTCGGCACAGTCTGACCCTTAATAAATGCTTCCTGACAACAGTTTTGAAAGATCACTTCTGATAGATGAACATGGGCATGCAGAAGGGCCTCAAAATGCATTTTGTCTTTTGCTTGTAGGCAAGAGATAATGAACAAGGTGAAAGTATCCGCACAGTTTTTTTGGGGAAAGTGCCTGTTACCGAAGACAGGGAAGCAAAAAATCGACTCTACTCCATTAGACTTGAGAAAGCATCACTGCGGGTTGTATACAGTGCTACTAATACACGGATTTTATGAAGGTGGATCATTTGCTCTTCAGTAGCCCAGGAAATACCGGGATTCATGAAAACTTTTTGTCCTAAGGGGGTTCCTTGTTGAGATAATCCCCACCTCTAGATTTCTACCTGGTAAACACGCCTCCCACTGGGCGATGAGATTAAGGTGATGGACTGTCGGTCCACAAGGTCCAAGGCCTGGATGGCTGATGAGCCAAAGATGAACTTCAGCCTGGGAAACAGAGAGGCTTCAAATTAGACTGCCTGCTCGAACAGTCCGCTCGGGAACTTAACCCAAAGGATCCCCATTGGCATTTTTTAAACAATTCCTTTTAATTTGGAAAAAAAGACAATACAGCAAAAACCCACTAATCAACACATAGCACACACACACACATATATACATACGTTATCTATGGTCTTGTTTCTTAAGTTTTAGAACATAAAAAGGTACTGTAGGGTTTTTTGGCAGCTTGGTTTTTTCTATTCAACGTGTTTTTAAAAATGATGCATGTTGATATATGTTTTTAATTTAATTTTTGAGTAATATTCCACTGTATGTACATACATTTTATTTTTTAGGAACCCTGAAAGGCATTGTTTCTCTTTTACATTATAAATGACACTCAGTTATCCCCGCACACGTCCCTGAACGCACCTGAGAATTCTTCCTGGTTGTGGAAGTAGAGTTGCTGAGCCTTAGGACGCATACATTCTTCAGCGTTAAGAGGTGTTGCCAACAGCTTTCCAAGTGGAAACTGCAGTCCCCCCAGCACTGTGTGAGTCCTATTTTCCCCACATCCTAACCAATACCAGTATTATCAGAGATTTTCATGTTGACCACCCGATGGGCATTAATTTGTACTTTCTGTATTAGTAATAAAGGCTATCCACCTTTAAATGATAGATCAGAAAAAAATTTGGTGTGGGAAAATTCTTATGATAGGTGACAATGGTTGGGCACAAAATTAGGTATTTAGAAACTCTCAATTATGTTAAAATTTTTTAAAGAAAATCCACAATGATCTCAAAATAAAACTTTAATTAAAAAGGAAAAGGCAATAAACCAAACTGTCACAGTGATTATCACTGGGTGGTATGAGTGTTGATGCTTTTCATGTTTTATTTTCCAAGAACATTTTTTTTTTAAATTTATTTATTTGAGAGAGAGAGAGCATGAGTGAGAGGCAGAGGGAGCAGCAGACTCCCTGCTAAGTAGGGAGCCTGATGGAGGGCTCTATCCCAGGACCATGAGATCAGGACCCAAGCCTAAGGCAGACAGATGCTTAACCGACTAAGCCACCAGGCGCCCCAACCAAGAGCTTTTTTTTTTTTTTTTTTTTTTTTGGAAAAGGGGTTTTTTTTNCTGGAAAATAAAATGGATGGGTTGAACTAAATTGGAGAAGTTACTATTTTAAAGAACTCATATGATCTGACATAAAACATGAAGGCAGAGCTACTATCTTCAAAATTAAAATGTTCAGGGGCGCCTGGGTGGCACAGTGGTTGGGCTTCTGCCTTCGGCTCAGGGCGTGATCCCGGCGTTGTGGGATCGAGCCCCACATCAGGCTCCTCCGCTATGGGCCTGCTTTCCTCTCCCACTCCCCCTGCTTGTGTTCCCTCTCTCACTGGCTGTCTCTGTCTCTGTCAAATAAATAAATAAAAATCTTTAAAAAAAAAAAATTAAAATGTTCAACTTCATTTTCCAACAAATTAGTCCCTTGATACAACAAACTATTAGAATGGGAAGAGTTTTAAATTTTTTACATTAAGCATATGAAGACTATCTATGGACAAAGAAAAATAAATAAAATTTGGTTATAACTTTATCAATTAATCACAGTTAACTTTAAAAATGATGGGGCGCCTGGGTGGCTCAGTCGTTAAGCATCTGCCTTTAGCTCAGGGTGTGATCCCGGTGTTCTGGGATGGAGCCCCACGTCAGGCTCCTCCACTAGGAGCCTGCTTCTTCCTCTCCCACTCCCCCTGCTTGTGTTCCCTCTCTCGCTGGCTGTCTATCTCTGTCAAATAAATAAATAAAAAATCTTAAAAAGAAAAAAAAAAGAATCTAGTAAGAATTTTTAAACCTGCCTTTGTAACTTTGTAACTTATTGTGAATACCTCCTGAATATTTTTTTTACTCACTATTAATGGTTACAAAGACTTCCACTGTAGAAATGAATTATCTTGCTTTTCCCCAAACTCTATTTTTAGATAATTAGGGTTTCTTAAATCTAATGTGAATAACTAGATTGTTTGCAGGTGGTTTTGTTTTTGTTTTTGCTACTGTGAGCAACACTGGATGAGTACGCTCACTGTAAAATCTTTATGAACATGCAGGATTACTTCCTTGGGATACACTCTTATAGTGGAATTTGTTAACCAAAGAATATGTATGTTTTAAAGCTCCTATTACCTGTTGCCGGATTACTTTCCAATTTACACTTCTACCAGCAGGGTATCAATTACCCTTTTTTCCACGTTCCTGCCAACATCTGGGACATTCTTACCAACATCTTTTCTGTGGTAGCCAGTTTTATAGATGGGAAGTTATGTCATTATTTTAATTTGTATATTTATGATCACTAGGAAGATTTACCCCTTTCCCCAATGTTTTTGCTAATTTACATTTTTATTATTTGCCTATTCTCTGTTTTAAAAGTACTAATTTTTTCTGATAATACATAATGTCTATAAAACATTAGCAGAGAAAAAGTTAAACCCTTTTATAAACCTAAACTCCATCTCTTTTCTTTGCTCTAAAATCATCACTGGTATTGGTTGGTGTATATTTTTCTAGACTATTAAATATAACTGTACATATGCATATAAATTAAATGTCACTTATTCCTAGGTAGCTTTCACTTTTTTGTTGCTACTGAGAATGTAGCTATATTTCTGAACTTTGTGTATGAGGGAAAACAATTTTTTATCTCTGTAATTAAAAAAACCCTTTATTCTCTTGGTTTTTAAACATTTATATCATCTACAAATAATAATAAATGTCTTTCCTTGCAGATAGGCATGTTTCTTTTTTCTTTTTTTTTTAAGATTATTTATTTATTTATTTATTTGACAGAGATAGAGACAGCCAGCCAGAGAGGGAACACAAGCAGGGGGAGTGGGAGAGGAAGAAGCAGGCTCATAGCAGAGGAGCCTGATGTGGGGCTCGATCCCAGAACGCAGGGATCACGCCCTAAGCCGAAGGCAGATGCTTAACCGCTGTGCCACCCAGGCGCCCCAGATAGGCATGTTTCTAATTTCTTTTTCATGTTTCAGTGTAACAACTACAACTACTAGAACAATGGGGTTTTTTTGTTTTGTTTTTTAAAGATTTATTTATGAAAGAGAGCACGAGAGCAAGCTCACATGAGCAGGGGGAGGGGCAGAGGGAGAGGGAGACAAGCAGATTCCCCATCGAGCTGGGAGCCGGATGCGGGGCTCAATACCAGGACCCCAGCATCATGACCCAACCTGAAATCAAGAGTCAGATGCTGAACCACCCAGGCACTGAGCCACCCAGGCACCCCTACTAGAAAATGTTAAAGAAAAGTGGCAAATAGGACAACACAAGAATACCTTGTACTGTCAAGAATGGCTTTGGACATATTTTTAACAATTGTGTCAAGAAAACATTGTTCTTAGTTTAGTAAGTATTTTTAAAAATCAAGAGTTGGTGTTGAAAGGATCTGGCCTTTAAAACACATTAATGGCTGGGGCACCTGCGTGGCTCAGTCAGTTAAGCATCTGACTCTTGATTTTGGCTCACATCATGATCTCAGGGTGGTGGGATCCAGTCCTGCGTCAGGCTCTGCGCCCAGTGTGGAGTCTGCACGGTATTCTCTCTTTCCCTCTAGTCTCTGCCCCTCCCCCAGCTCTCTAAATAAATAAATAAATAAATAAAATTTAAAAAAAAAAAACCACATTAACAGTTAAAAAAAACCCCAATTACAACAGGATATATACTTACGATAATAGATGCTCATCAGGAACTGTAAAACACAAATGGGAAGAAAGTTAATCACGTGAAACCAGTGGCCACACACAAAATCTTTAGAAGACTATAACCGAAAAGGTTTTTGTGTAAGACGGTGAAGTCTATGCATCTAATTTTACTCCTTCCAAATACTCCACTAAACAATAACAAAAGGATTTATTTTTATTTTAAAGATTTTATTTATTTATGTGACAGAGAGACAGCCAGCGAGAGAGGGAACACAGCAGGGGGAGTGGGAGAGGAAGAAGCAGGCTCCTAGTGGAGGAGCCCGATGTGGGGCTCGATCCGGAACGCCAGGATCACGCCCTGAGCCGAAGGCAGACGCTTAACGACTGCGCTACCCAGGCGCCCCACAAAAGGATTTTTTTTAAAAAACATAAAACTCCCCAGGATGAAAGGACAGGGAGAAGCAACAGCTTAAGATACACTGGAAAATAATTTACAAGACCTAAGGAAACTGGAATCCTAAGCTAGCAATGGAGAGCCAAGCAATAACCTCATTTATACTCCAAAATCCAGTACCCTCTTCCCCCTAAAATCCTCAGAAATTTGTGGCACCAGATCGCTTTGGAGGTGGGGATGAAGCAGGGGGGTTAAATTAATACAGATTCTTTAAAAGTAAATTTAAGGGCATAGATGGTAGTGGAATAATGCTTTCAGATGTCTGAGGAAATATATTATTTCCAACATATAATTCAATACCTAGCCAAGCTATCATTTAAGGGTGACGTTAGAAAAAACTTTTTAGACATCTAAAGCTTCAAAAAGTACACCTCATGCACTCTTCTTCAGGAAGCTACCAAAGGATGTGCTCTATAAAATAAGACCGTAAACCCAGAAAAAGAAAATTGCAGATATACTAAACATACCACTCAACATAGGCAAAGGGAATTCCTAGGATAATAATGGTGAAGGAAGATCTCAGGAAACAGCTAGGAGAGCAGTCAGGCCATTTTAGAGCAAGTCTAGGGTCTAGAAGAGATTTCCACAGGAGAATGAAACTGACAACATCTCACTCATCTGAACATATGGAGTAGAGATTTAGAATACTGGTAAAGAGTTTGAGGTTGAATTACATACAGAGAAAACGAAAAAAACACAACCACAACAGTTGTAATTCCAGGGAAAACAAAGTTATGCAGGAAAGGAAAAGTAACCATCTTCCTACGTGGCCCAGCTGTGACTAGATATCACATCATCATACAAGTGTAAACTCAGAATCTCGATCTAAAAATATTATCACTGAAGGATAGAGATCAGGAATAGTGTATTACTATGCAGAGCAAATATTTTAAAATAGCAGGAAATGGGGGCGTCTGGGTGGCACAGCTGTTAAGCGTCTGGCTTCGGCTCAGGGCGTGATCCCGGCGTTATGGGATCGAGCCCCACGTCGGGCTCCTCCGCTATGAGCCTGCTTCTTCCTCTCCTACTCCCCCTGACTGTGTTCCCTCTCTCACTGGCTATCTCTATCTCTGTCAAATAAAAAAATAAAATCTTTAAAAAAAAATAGCAGGAAACGGTTCTGCTGGAAATAAACAGGAATCAATGGCAAGGTCCCTCTGCCCGAGCCAAGAGTGTCGCAGTGTATGGATTAACCCATTCAGACAGAGCCCATTTTGCCAAACACTGAGCTGACAGATTGCTTTTTTCCCCCCATCCTCTTGGGGATCCGAATATATTTGAATACCTGGCTGGCCTAATCTTTTCAACATATATACTATCCTTGTGTCAGTACGGATTACTTTTCTCAACCCTTTAAGTACAGTAACTCAAAATAAACTCTTTGCAAGTGCAGTCCTTTTGAAACAAAAGCCATCCAAGTGAAAAAGCAGCGGCAGTTTTGAGGTCTGCTCTGCTATTAAGCGGCCATTTTTTTTTTCAAGATTTTATTTATTTATTTGACAGAGATAGAGACAGCCAGCGAGAGAGGGAACACAAGCAGGGGGAGTGGGAGAGGAAGAAGCAGGCTCATAGCAGAGGAGCCTGATGTGGGGCTCGATCCCATAACGCCGGGATCACGCCCTGAGCCGAAGGCAGACGCTTAACTGCTGTGCCACCCAGGCGCCCCCATTTTTATTTTTTTACACTGGCTGAGTAGTTCTAATTGGTCAATGCATTTTGATTAGAATTTTCATCTTAATTCTAGCATGCCCTGAACACATCTTGAGATCACCTGGGTGATTTTGGTAAGCACAGTCACAGAGCATCCTCTGCTGGTCAGAGAAATAGCCCGTACTTTCACAATATCCCTATTTAATCCAGTCACTGCGTATGCATTTGGGTTTTATGGTTCTAAAATATTTATCTGGTGCACACAATGTAGGCGTGGATTAATCTTTAAGATTTTGAGGGGGGGTAAAAAAGACCACAGGCAAGCTTAATAATTCAGAACTTCCCCTCCCCGTATGTCCCCGCAAGTTCCCGTCCCTTGCGCCCTCCTGGCCTGAGGCCCTTTCTCACGGGTTTCGTGGCAGCACCCAGCACTACTGTCCCTGCTGCCCCGCCAGCCTCCAAGGAACTATTGGGCTGCTCCCTAAACAAATTTGGCTTTCCTTTTCCTTTTCTTTCTATTTGTTTATTATTATTATTATTATTATTATTATTATTTTTTTTTTTTTTTTATGAACTGGGGTTTGGGAATAGAACCACAGGGGAAAAAAGTTCGGAGAAACCAGGACGAAGAGCGCAGGGGCTGCGCCCCCAACCCGGCGCTCCGCAGGCCCAGAGAACTCCGCCTCTCCGGTCTCCGCCCGCCCCGGCCAGGTCCACCGCCCACAGCGCAGCTACGCACGCCCTCCCGCCCGTACTTTGCGCGTTCTCCTGCACCGCCGCGGCCATCTCACTCAGGAGCTCCTCGACGACTGAGGGCAACGTGACTCCCGGTAAGGCGACGGCCATGGCGTCACAGGCCGTTAGCCTCCCCGAAAAGCCCAGCCGGCGCGACGCTCCGACGGCTCTAGGGAGAATTCCCGCCGTCGGCCGGGGGCGGGGCGAGGCGCAGTGACGTCATCACGCGTCACGCGCATGCGGGCGGCCACGACGACACCTCCTCCCTCCTCGCGGCCCGACCAATCCGGAGGGCGCTCGGCGCTGGGGGCGGGACGTCCTGGGATCCGGCCGGGCCTGCAGTGCGCCGAGGACGCCGCGCGAGCATGTACCGGCTCCTGAGCCCGAACCTGGGCCGTGGCCTCCTGCGGGCCGCGGGGCGGGGGTGCCGGGCCTGCTCGGCGCGCCTGCTCCCGGGGCCGGCAGGAGGCCGGGCGCCTGAGGTGGGGGTGCCGGCATCTCGAGTCGCGCCGCGCGGCGGAGGCCCGGGCCTTGNCCTTCCCGCAGCGCTCGCCTGGTTCTCGAGGCCCGGTGCGGCAGAGGAGCAGGAGGAGGAGCGGCAGGGAGCGGGCGGGGCCGCCGCCGAGGGCGCGGCGGACGAGGCCGAGGCCGAGATCATCCAGCTGCTGAAGCGAGCCAAGGTGAGGCGGCCTTTGTGAGCGAGGCCTGTTCGTTGGCCCTGTGGGTGCGCAGTGCTCGCTGCAGTTTCCCCAAGACTGGATGGTGGCTCCGGGGGTAGAATTGCCCGGAATTCGATGGGTCATGGTTGGGGGTGGGGGGGGGGCGGTGTTGGCATCCATCCAGGCTTGTCAGACTCCAGAGCCCGCAGTCAAACCGCTGCAGTCCCCAGTGCAGATGGAGGTGGCACCACGGGCATCGCTCTTTTATCCAAGCAAAATTAGCGGAAATGTAGTTGTTTTTATCAGGGGGCCAGCCAAGCCGATGGGACTGGCATCGGGAATTGGGCATGTATGTAGCGTCCAGAAAACGCACTTGAGTGTTGGTTGTGCTCGGTTTGGTTCTGTTCTTTCTAAAGTCTTCCTTTTTGCCACATTCTTTTTTCTGTTTTGTCCTCCTCAGGTTATGTCATCTCTGCCACTGGGCTCGCTACCACCTCGGTGCTAATGACATCCAAATTTATATCCCTGTACTGCGGTGTGCTGCTGACATGCCCTCTCCACTTTGAGGCCTCACCTGCCTCTCACACCTGACTGTTGATCTCAAAGACCTCTCCCCAGCACATTCCTTCACCATCTTCTCTTTGCTACCATCTACTCAGTTTTTCAGCCTGGAAGCCTCGTAGGCATTCCTAAACCTTATCACTGTCTCTCAGTACACTTCCCAGCCCAGCAACAAATCCCGTTGCTACCAGATGCAAAGTATTTCTGAAATCTGCCCTTTTCTGTGTGCCCTCTGCTGCCATCCTGGCCACACTGCCACAGCCTGCCATCTGATAGTTTTGTCTGCCCTGTTGCCCTATGCTTCATGCAGCAACCAGAATACCTTTTTTGAAAAATTGTAAATTGTGGGGCTCCTGGGTGGCTCAGTCGGTTTAGCCTCCGACTCTTGATTTCAGCTCAGGTCATGATCTCAGGATTGTGAGTTTGAGCCCCACTTCCGGCTCCCTGCTTGGTGGGGAGTCTGCTTGAGGACTCCCCTCCCCCCACCATGTGCATACTCTCTCTCTCTCTCTAAATAAGTCTTAAAAAAATATTTAAGTTAAAAAAATAAATGTAAATTAGATTGTGTTACCTTTTTGGCTAAAAACTTTTGAGTGACTTCTCACTGTATTTATGATAAAATCCAGACTCCTTGACAAGGCCTGCAAGACGCTACCTAACCTACCCCACTGTGCCTTGGCCACCCATTTAGCAGTAATCCTCTGGCTCACTCTGTGTCCTCTTCACAACATATGTTTCCTTTCGTTTCTTGAATGGTTTTTGAAAACCATTCTCTTCAGCCCGTAGGGCCTCTATTCATCTCTTATTCTCTGGGTCATTTTCCCCTGTAATTCCTGGTTGACTGTCATCCTTCCTACCTCAGTTTAACTGTCACTTCCTCCCTTCCTCAGAAGGCTTCTCTGACTCCCATTTAGAGGGGACCCCTTATTGTTCCTTCTCATTACTTTTCTTCGTAGTTTATATCATTAGTTGTTACGAAGTTTATTTGTCCTACAGGGTTACTTCCAGACTCTAGGAAGGGAAAAAGAGGATGTAGGACAAGCAGCTTCCTTATAAAGTAGGATGCAAAAATTGCTCACATTCCTGGTGTCTGCATCTGTCGGCCAGACCTTTGTCACGTGGCCACACATAGCTGCAAGGGAAGCTGACCTCCCTGTCACCGTTGTAGACATAAAGCCTGGTGCAGAGTTGGAATTCAATAAATATTTGACGAATGAATGGATAGCTGTCTTCTGTGTCTTGGGATGTATGGCCATATCCACTTCTGTCTGGTACCACATACATCTTCTTTCTTTAAATTTCATTTTCTATTCCTTTCTTTGTTTTCTCTTTTCAGTTGAGCATCATGAAAGATGAGCCAGAAGAGGCTGAGCTAATTTTACATGACGCTCTTCGTCTTGCCTATCAGAGCGATAACAGGAAGGCCATCACTTACACTTATGACTTGGTAACTCTTCTAAACAGGCTGAGCCACTAATGATGAAGGGTGGATTCAAGAGAAGGGTTGTTCCCTCTCCTGATTTACGCTCCTGACCTTCAGGATGTTGTAAAGCTCTTTGGTTTTTGTACTTACTGTGTCTCCTTTTGTTTTCAATTTTTGTTACCCCTGGGTACTAACATTTTATTATCCTTCATCTATATGAAGTCTAAATCTCACACCAAAAATAAACGTCATTAGTATTTGTTTTTTCCAGTGATGAATGGACCTGGATTTGGTTTGTCATCAGCAAAGATCGTGCAACTGTTTACATTCACACTATTGCTGTACTTTGATTTGAGCAAATTAGTTAAATACCTTTTTCTTTGAACTATGTTTTTTATTTAGAGGGTAAAAGCAAAAGGGAGTCATTAGCTTAAAGGTTTTGAAATTAAGTAGAATGCAGTGCTCTAAACTGAAAAACAATTTGTAATTTGCTTTCAGATGGCCAACTTAGCATTTATACGGGGTCAGCTTGAAAATGTAAGTAAGTAAATCACTTCGTGGTATTTTGAATTTGTGAAGGACTAGCTTGAAGGGAACTCTTATTAGTAAGGGTACGAGCTCAGCTCCTGGAACAAAGAGACCCCAAAATAGGGTAACTCAAACAAGAGGGTGTATTTCTTTTAATGCATTATTCTATAGAGAGCTATGCACTGAAGAACAGTGGTTACCTTTGCTCCATGAAGTGGCCCACAAGCCTGAGTTTGTGCTAAGATGTGTTCTCATCTGCATAAGTGAGCTGGCTCTCCCCCAGCCTCCCGGAAGGACGAAGAGGAGGAAGGGGCGGTCAGGCAGCTTTTTTATAAAATAGAGATGAAAAATTGATCACGTTCCTTCTACCCGCATCTCTTGGCCAAAACTTCTTCCCATGACCGAACCTAAGTGCAAAGGAGGCTGACCTGTTAAAAACTGAGGAGATGTAACTAAATGGATGGGAGAGTGAATAATTAGGGGATAGTTTGCTGTCTCTGCCACAGTAGGTTTAGACGGAAAGTTAATTTCTGAAGTTGGTTTCTGTTCATCACAGAGTAGTTTTTAAGGTGCCCAGAGGAGGTGGGGTCCTGGTATTTTTGTTTGTTTTCCCATCACAAGGATATTTTTCTTGGTGTATATGAGTGACTGTGTTGTGTTTTACAAGGGGATGATGCATCAGACTAGTACTTAGAATCCAGGGTCCCAAGTAAAAGAAAAATCTTTTCCTTATGCTTTTAGGCGGAAAAACTTTTTAAAGCAACAATGAGTTACCTGCTTGGAGGGGGCATGCAACAGGTAAGGACATTGCCTAGGATTGGGCCCCTGGTGGAAGCAGTTTTCAGAATCGTTTTGCTTCCTGAAAACTTGGCTCAGCCCCCACCATGTGCTTTGGCGAAAAAAGGTGGATTATTTTTTTTCCTCTTGGACCCATATAAAAACTACCAGTCTTTCACTTGTGCAAAAACATAGTTACTGAGGGATCCAGTTGCCTAATTCCTCCAGAAGGATAAAAACTATGGCTTTTAGGCCAAAGTTATTCTAGATGTTAATCAGAAATAATCCACGAGTTAACTTAACTTATGAATTTTCTCCATTTCCTTTCTCCCAACAGGAAGACAATGCAATAATTGAAATCTCTCTGAAGCTGGCCAGTATCTATGCTGCTCAGAATAGGTGAGTAGAATTAGAATCTAGGTGTGGCGGCAGCCAGGGAGTTGGGCTATGGGCAGAGAACTGTAACCCTAGGATGTTATATAATTTTCGTTTGGCTTCTGGGTCTCAAAAAAACTGGGTGTCACACACAGAGTGTCCCGTTCCCCCCCCCGCCATGTTTGAAATCTTTAGTCTTTTAGTTTTACCCCCCCGTTTCCAGTAGACTGTTAAGTGGGACATACCACCCTCACATCTCTGGCTTCACTGTGACAGAGCTAATTAACTTTTCTGTTCCTGCTTGAACTGGGAAGGGAAGTTATAGTTAGAACTAGTTTAGCTCTCCCTGGAAGAGGAGGGAGCAATGTAAAAGCCGTTGGGGTAATGCACTTCAAAGGAACTGTTTTTGGATGTAAGTATCAAGAAACCGGGGAAAGTAGATACATAGTTGAGTGATGCAGGAGTTGCTGTGGGAGTGTCTCCATGGCTAGTCCGCTGGCAGTGTCTTTAAAGCGTATAAAGGTGATCAGGTAGCAAATTTTAAGAAGGGGAGACACCTCGGAGTAGAGGAGTGAGCTCTGCATAAGTAAGATAGGAAACTGGTGTTAATTTAAAAGTATTAGATGAGTCTAAAATCTTGTGAAGAAGAATCTTCCTGCTACCCAGGAAAGGCTCTAGAAAATAATTTGGATGTGTTGTAAAGGTCCCAGGAACACTGATGAGCGAGGCCTGGTGCCTTTCATTCTCTCTAGGTGGAGTTCAAAGAGAAAACACCTAGGATGTAAGCAAAGAACTCCTAGAGATTTATATATTTTGGAGTGCATTTAAGGGAGGACCTAAGACTGGCTTTTCCGTAGGTTTTTAGTTGCTACAGCAGTTGGGTACCAGAGGTTTGGAATGACATCAGACCTAATGCTGTAACCACAGGGCTCATTGAGGCGAGGGGCCCTGGCACTGGTCCCAGCTGCCCTAGTCACCAGCTCCTTCATTACCAACAGAACCTGCTTGTTCCCTGCATTTGGTTGGACACTATTGGGCTAGAACTTCTGCGGGCCTTTGGTTTCAAGTCTTTTGAGGAGCTTTGAGGTTGGCCCATGACCGGGTGGGGGGGGGAGGCATCACAGCTGGGATCAGTCTCTCTTGGAGGGGTCACAAACAGAACTGGAGGTCAATAGGATATGAACTGGGATAAAAAGAAGCCCGAAGCTAATCACAGTGGAGAGTAAGACGAATTCACGTTCTCATACAAGTGAAAGTAGTAGCCCCTGATAATTAACCTGTTAGTTACTCTGTACTCTTGTCAAAGGTATTTTTTTCATTTAGTTTTATTAAGAGAAGCAGGAGACCAGACTATATATAATTAGACTTGGGCTTAGGAAGGCGGATATTAGTAAGGGAATTGTTTCTCGACTTTTTGCTCTGACTAGAAACATCGGGTGGGCAGCCTCCCCCTGCTCCAAGTCCCGGCTGGATAGGGTCCCTCCTGCCAAAGTGTGGTCTGGAGAAGCTTCTGTTCTGAGAACAGAGTACAACAGTGGGGTCATCTGTTCTCCCCCGCAAAGCACTAGAGGAGAAAGGGCGAGCTCTGAAGCGCCACTTCTGCTAAGAAACCAGAGCCACAACAGAAGACAGGAACCAGGGCTGAGCTTCTGGATGGAAAAGGAATTTCTGTTGTGTCTTTGCATCTCTTTCTAGAAACCAGCGGTTGTCACTTGTTCCCTCCAGAGTCCATCTGCCAGATGTTTGGGTATCCTGTCCAGTTGGTTGAGGGTCCTGAGCTAGATTCAGGCTAAATGCCTTCTAGTGCCATAGCCAGGGATTCCATTTATGTAAAAGATGCTTTCCTTAAAGACTTAACAGGTTGGAAAGCTAATAAACAAAGCTAATAAACCTCGTCAGAAATGGCACAAGATCAGTAGTTAGCATCCTTTGTGCAGGTGGCCTGAGCCTCTGTTCATATCAGTATTACTTTGAGTGGGGGTAAGGCTTTCCCAAATGGAGACACTGACTCACTGGAAGCCATTAGTGGGAGACGGTGGAAGCTACTGGCTCTGTCCTTTACTAAGATTACAGCAGCATGCTTAGCTTTTTATGTCTTAAGCTAGGGTGACTAAAAACTTCTGCGACATGGCAGACTGATACTCCTTAGAAACGTGAAGCACCATTCCCTCTTCCCGTTGTACACTTCCTGTATTGCTGACGCTCGAACCCAAGCCCGGAAAATGCGAATGAAAGAGGAGCTTGTGAAGAGGTGAACAGCCGATTGCTGATCTTTGCTTTACAGACAGGAATTTGCTCTTGCTGGCTATGAATTCTGCATTTCAACTCTAGAGGAAAAAATTGAAAGAGAAAAGGAATTAGCAGAAGACATGTTGTCAGGTAGGGAAACCTGACTGTTTTCTGGACATTGCCTTTTTGCCACAGAGCTTTACTGTTACACTGTAATAGAGGGAAAGGTACCTGAATTGGGGGAGGGCAAGTTACCCATTTGGGGAATTAAGTGGCTGTTTTAAGATCTCAGCAGAAGGTTTGGAATAAGATGTTTTGTTTAAATGACTTGATCACTGTTTGCTCTTTTAACCCTTTGGTGACATGTTCATAATTTATTTGTTGACTTTACTGTATATGTTCTCTAGAAAATCGGGGCACAGAAAGGGAAGGTCTTTTTCTTTTCTCTTGATTCAGCAACCAGTCACAATGCTGCTTGATTACCTTTTGGTCCTAGATATGTATCAAGTTACAAAAGGTGAAGAGAAACTCAGGGTTTTTTGTTTTTTTAAGAGTTTTTTATTTATGTGAGAGAGAGTGAGCTAGAGCACAAGCAGGGGGAGGGGCAGAGGGAGAGGGAGAAGCAGACTTCCCGCTGAGCAGGGAGCCTGACGTGGGGCTCGATTCCAGGACCCCGGGATCATGACCTGAGCCGACGGCAGATGCCTAACCGACTGAGCTACCCCGGTGCCTCGAGAAACTCAAGTTTTTGTAGTTCATCTTCATTATGGCAGGAAGAACATCAAGAATGATGTTAGGAACAGAGCGGGGTGGTCAGGATGCTGTCTAGCTCTCAACTGTTCAGGTTTCTTAATATGCTGTGAGATATCAGGACTTTTCAGATTCAGCATTGGTAATGCTTACTTCACATGTACTCTGTGCCAAGGGCTAGCAAGATGCTAGAGAAATGTGGCCAACCCTTGTCCCTGAAGCAATACATACGACTTGAAGAGTTACCTGTACTCTGTTGTCTTCAGTTTTCTCACTCTCTCTCTCTTTTTTGTTTTAGGATTTATTTTTATTATTTGAGAGAGAGCCAGGGTGGGGGGCAGAGGCAGAGTCTCAGGTAGAGTCCACACTGAGCGCAGAGCCTGACACCGGGCTCGGTCTCACGACCCTGAGATCACGACCTGAGCTGAAACCAAGAGTCAGACACTTAACCAGCTGTGCCACCCAGGTGCCCCTCTTCCAGTTCTCTCTTGAACATAAACCGGGTTTTCTCTTCCATTACTCTGCTGAATCTCCATTTATCAAGGTCACGAGTTCTCAGTCGTTACCTTACCTGCTCTACTTACTAGCAGCTCTGACCCCAGTACTGGAGACACTTTATTCACTTGGCTTCTGGGGCACCTCACTGGTCACTCACCTTCCCGTTTGCCACCTCTAAAGTTAGCAGACCTTGGGGCTCACACCCTAGGAGATAACATTTAGTCCCATACCTTTAAATATCAGTTGCACACCTTCATCCCCAGCGTACACATGGACTACAGACATGAACTGGGTAAAATTGTCTACTTGACATCTTGATCTGAATGTCTAGTGGTCATTTCTCACTTAACATGTCTGAAACGGGTCTCTTCATTTTTTTTTTTTTTAAAAGATTTTATTTATTTATTTTGGAGAAAGACAGAGCACGTTGGGGGGAAGGGGCAAAGGGAGAGAGAGAATCCCAAGCAGATTCCAAGCTGAGCATGAAGCCCGATGTGGGGCTCGATCTGACAACCCTGACTGAGATCATGAGCTGAGCCAAAACCAAGAGTCAGACACTTAACTGACTGAGCCACCCGGGCGTCCTGGGTCTCTTGATTTCTGCCACTTACATAGTGGCTTCTCTACCAGTCAGCCCAGTCAGTAAATGGCACCGCCATTCACTCAGTTGCTTTAGCCAAGAACCTACAAATCACCTATGATCCCTTCCTCACTCCTGATAGGAAGTCATCATCCATCAAGGTGTATCCATGTCAGACCACGTCTCATCCTCTCACCCTATTGCTTTGGTCCAGGCCAGTATTGTTTCTTGCCTGAACACCTGTAAAATCTCCTCAAAGGTTTTCCTGCTTCCTTCCCTCACACAGTCTGTTATCCATGTAGCAGGCAGAGTAGTCTTTTAAACTCAGTGCCTTTGCATCACCTTTAGAGTAAGTTTCAGGACCCCTTGTCCTGTAAGGCCCTGCATGATTTGACCCCTACCTATTGCTGCATCATCTACTGCTCTCCCCCTTGCTCATTCCACTTTGACCACACTGGTCTTGTCCCTGCTGTTCTGTACAAGCTTGTTGCCATCTCAAGTCCTTTTCACTTGCTCCCTCCTCGGGAAACCTGTGCTGACTGAAAGAATGATCTCTTCCCACCTATCCTTTACTTTTCTTCCTCACACTTGAAAGTAGAAGTGTGTGCGTTGTCTGTTGTGTGCTCACGTTTATATGGCCACTAAAAGTATACTTTTGTTCCAGGTGTTTTTTGTATTTGTCTTCCTTATCAAAGAATGATAGAGATTTCATCTGTTTTTTTCACTGCTGAATCCTTCGTACTAGAACAGTGCCTGGCATGTAATGGAGGCTCAGTAATTGTTGACTATAAGAACAGTAGACCACACAGGCACCAAGGAGAGTTTCAGTGTGATATGGAAGTGCTTCTAGGGAATTCACAAAAGTTGTAAAAACAAGTCTAGCTATCAAATAAGTCACTTTTGAACTACTCATACCCTTGCTTTCTTTCATTTGTAATATTGACTCTAGACTGTTTCTTAAAAGTTTCTGACTCCACAAGTAATACCACTGCAATTAAGGAAATTTAGAAAAGCATTAGGATGAAGAAGATAAAAATCATCCATAATAGTACTTAGAAAAAACTGTTGATTTTTTAGTGTGTATCTTTGCAGGCTTGTTTTTCCCCCTATGCTGTTTATATTTTAAAAAATAAATTAGGGATCATACTGTATATGCTTTTTTTTTTTTTAATTTAGTAAGGTCTTGTGAAAACATTTTTTTTTCCAGGTGAAGGAACTCTTGTTGGAGAAAGCAAACTAATTTCTATTATAAACATTGTTGTTATATTTTACTAGTTAGACGATACAGAAAATGTGTTACGTTATCCTTAATCTTATTTTTTCTAAAGAAATATATTCCACTTGATTTTATTTTCTTTATTTTTTTTAAGATTATTTATTTGAGAGAGAGAGTGTACACACACGTGTGAGCAGGGGCAAGGGCAGAGGAAGAGAGAGAATCTCAGGCAGACTCCAAGCTGAGCATGGAGCCAGACGTGGGGCCTGAGACCATGACCCCGAGATCACGACCTGAGCTGAAACCAAGAGTCAGTCACTTAACCAGCTGCACCATCCAGGCGACCCTCCCATTCCATTTTAAACAAAGTAAATCCATTATTGAATTCATATGCTTTTAATTGACATGACTAACTCTATCCCAAAAGTGTTTACTTTAGCTCACGTAAAAACTTGGTCTAGGGTACTCATTTTGTTCCTCATGTTGTAAATATGTATGTAATTTCTTAGGAAATGCCTATAAAAAATTAAGTGAAAATAGCAGATTACTAAACAGTATAGTTAAGAGGAGCCTAATTTTCTAGAATATGTACATTAAATATAGGTATAGAGTTGGGTTGCATGATACCAAAATATAGACAGTGATTATCTCAGGTTGGTAAATTTATAGGGGATTTATGTCTTATTTGTGTTTTTCTGCATATTTTGTAATTTCTTAGAACAAATTATTTTTTAAACTATTTTATTACCTATATAGTATAAGGAGTCAAGGAATGTTGTAAGAATTAATTTAAAAATAGCATTTCCTTGCCACATGGCTTCCTGGAGTCATTGTCAACATTGTTTTTCTTTTTTTAAGATTTTATTTATTTATTTGACAGAGAGACTGTGAGAGAGGGAACACAAGCAGGGGGAGTGGGAGAGGGAGAAGCAGGCTTCCCGCCGAGCAGGGAGCTGGATGCGGGACTCGATCCCAGGACCCCGGGATCGTGACCTGAGCTGAAGGCAGACGCCTAACGGTTGAGCCACCCAGGCGTCCCTCGTTGTCAACTCTTAACCAATGTCCTCTGGTATTTTCCTTCATATTCCTAAATAACATAAAATTATTTCTTGATTTATTATTTTTAGTATCTGTTAACTTACGGAAAAGTGACGATGCAGTGCGGCTTTGGTCGTGTCTGCGTTATTACGGATGTATCAGTAGTATGTGTTGTGGAGCCAAGTCACATGGTCACGTGAGCGCATCTGCTTTTGTGTACGACTTTTTGTTTCCTCTGAAGTCAGAGGTGTTTTTGTTGCTTGTTTTTTATGTGTATGGCTGATTGTTCTGTTACCTGTAGTACTTGCTCTTCTTAGTTGCTAAGCTTTTCTGGGGCTCCGGGCTGCCTGTCGGCTGGCTTGCTCCCTGGCGTAGCTATCTGCAGCGTTCAGTCCTCTTCCTGTCATGGGCTTAGTCACTTACCGCCTTTCTTCCTCTGCTGGTCATCTCCCACAGCTTTTGATCTTTGTCCTCTCGATTCTTCTGTGTTTTTTTTTTTTTTATGGTAGCTTTATATCTTTTTCATCCTTTAACTTTGATTTTAGCGATGTGTTGGGAGGGAGTAGAGATACGTGCCCGTGTTCAGCCCAGAATGGCGTATCTGCATGGAAAGGAAGTGTTCTGTGACGACATAGGTGGTGTCCAGATCTGTTTCTTTAGGTTAGTGTCTCAGACAAATTCCAGGTCAAAAGCAGCACATTTTAACATTGTTGATGAATATTGCAAATTTGCCCTTGAAAGGACTGTATTAATTTACATTTTCTGGTTCTGCGAATTTATTTGCTTTGCGACTTTGGTCAAATTAAGTAATTCCTATGCGCTTTTGATCTTCAGAATGGGAATAAGAGTAATACTCTCTCGTAAGACTGGTAGGAAGATTGAACGAGTTAATATCAATAAAGCACTGAGAACAACGCCTGGTACAGAGTAGCGACTTCAGTGTTGACCATTGTTAGTTTTCATTATTGTAATGAGGCGGTGTGCCCCTTCTCAAAACTCACTGATTTTTTTTTTTTTAAGATTTTATTTATTTGTCAGAGAGAGCACAAGCAGGGTGAGTAGGAGAGGGAGAAGCAGGCTCCCCGCTGAGCAAGGAGACTGATGCGGGGCTTGATTCCAGGACCCTGGGATCATGACCTGAGCTGAAGGCAGACGCTTCACCAACTGAGCCACCAGGCGCCCCAACTCACTGATTTTTATAACCTTTGCCAGGTTGGTGATACGGCCGTGATGCATAAGTAGCTTTTCTTTGGTAAGCAGTGAGGTTGATCATTTATTGGTGTTATTTTGTAAGAATATCAGCTCTGTCCTGTCAGGTTTTTTCTTTTCCCTTGCTTGTGTCTATAGAGTTCAGATTTTTGGGTTTTTTTGTTTGTTTTAATTAAAATAAGTGTGAAACTGACATTTGTATAGTTTAAGGAATAATGAGAACAGGCAGTGACCCAGCACTAACAATACCTTTGCACCGTCTGTGTGTCTGGCCCCAGTCCCATTCCCCTTCAACCCCACCAGAGATACTGCTCTGCTGCAGCCTGGGTAGTCTGTGCAGGTTTCTTTTAAAAATTTATATAAATGGGGCGCCTGGGTGTCTCAGTTGGTTAAGCGTCCGAGTCTTGGTTTCAGCGCAGGTCATGATCTCAGGGTCCTGGGATCGAGCACTCCGCAGGGAGTCTGCTGGAGATTTTCTCTCCCTCTCCGTGTGCCCCTTCCCCTCCCACCCTGCGCATGCACGCGCTCTCTCTCGAAAATAAATCTTTAAAGAAAGAAAATTTATATAAGTGAATCACACAGTATGACTCGCACTTGCCTTTAATCTTTCTAGAGTTAGATCTAAATTCATTTATGTGTATTTTCCTTGCTTTTATTAATCTTAAATAGCTATCTAGAGTTACTTGGAATAGCCGTCCTATGCCGGGTATTCCAGGATTCGAGTAGAGGCAAGTGAGGCAGAAGTCCCTGCTTTTCGGGGGTTTAAGGCTTAGAAAGGTATTTTCAGCTTTGAAATCAGATAAATATTCAGCCATCTTTCCTTTAAATTTTTTTCTTTGTTTCTAAACTCTTTTAATGTAACTTTTTAACACATCTGCAGTGGATTTTGGTGTGATGTTGGTAACTACTTTCTTGAAGATGGTAATCTGTCGACATTACGTGCTTATTGTAGATGAGTATACGCTTGCATTTCTTTTGGGGTTTTCCATTCGATTCATTCATCTGATGGCTCTTAACAACAGTATTCGTTGTTTGAATTATATGGTAGTAAACCGATTTCACACGTGCTGCTTTTGTAAAATTTCCATTTTATTTTCACTCAGTTTTTACCTGAATTTTATATCATTTTGTCCAATCCCTAAAGTGCTTTGAATTATTAGATTTGCATTGTTATTTAGTGAATTTGGGGAGATTGCCATCTGAATAAGTAAGCATTTCATTGCAAATAGCAAAAAATCTCAATTACTTTACACTAAGCAGTAGGGCACTTACTCTGTCATGTAACTGGCAGTTTGGCAAAAAGGCTCTGGCTGTTGAGTTACTTGACACGTGGCTCACTGAAATCCTGAAGGGGGAGATTCTTCCCATCCCCTCTCGCTTCATTCTCAGTGTGTTTTGGTTTTCTCTTCATGCTCCCCTTGTGGTTGAAAAGTGACTGTACTAGGTCCCAGGAATCTCATCCAGAAATGGCAACGTGCAGAGGAAACGAAACTTCTTTGGTGTTTCCTCTTAGAATCAAGGTGATCTTTGCTGCAAGTTCCCAAGTGGATTCATCCTTATTTCTCATTGGCTGGAATTTGGTTACATGGCATTTCTGACGCCATCGTTGACGGGAGACGTGGGAGTAGCATGATTTTCTAAAACCAGCGGGATTCTCCTCTGCTTGAATTACGTGACAAAAGAGTGGACGCTGGAACAGACAGCAGCTCTGCCAGCCAAAGTCACTCTCTTCACTATCTTTGCAACACAGACATACCTCGGAGGCATCACGGGCATTACGTGATAACATAATACAGTGCCTCAAATGACGTTGTTTCCTAGTGCACATAAAACTGATGTTTACGGTGTGTAATAACAGTATGGTTACAGTATGTACCCACCCTCATTGAAAAATACGTTATTGCTGGAAACTGTTAACTGTCATCTGAACCTTCAGGAAGTTGTCATCTTTTTGCTGGTGGAGGGTCCTGCCTCAGTGTTGATGGCTGCTGCCAGATGAGTGTGGTGGTGCAGAAGGGTGGGGTGACGGTGGCAGTTTCTTAAAAATAAGACAACAGTGAAGGTTGCTGAGTTGATTGACTCTTCCTTTCACAAACGATTTCTTTGTAGCACAAGATGCCATTTTAGCCCCGGTAAAACTTTCCAAATTAGAGTTAGTCCTCTCAAACCCTGCTGCTGCTTTACCAACTAAGTTCATGTAATACTCTGAATCCTCTGTTGTCATTTCAAGATTTTTCACAGCATCTTTACCAAGAGTAGATTCCATCTTCAGAAACCACACTCTTTGCTTATCCGTAGGAAGCAGCTCCTTGTCCATTCAGGTTTTGTGATGAGATTGCAGTGGTTTAGCCGCGTGTTCAGGCTCCACTTTTTCTTTTAAATAAGATTTTATTTATTTGTTTGTTAATTTATTTAAAAGATTTTTTTTGTATTCATTTGAGAGAGAGCATGAGCACAGGGGAGGGTCAGAAGGAGAGGGAGAAGCAGACTCGCTGAGCACGGAGCCCAACTCAGGGGTCAGTCCCAGGACCCTGGAATCATGACCTGGACTGAAGGCAGACACTTAACCCACTGAGCCACCCAGGCAGCCCTATAAGATTTTTTTTTTTAAAGATCTATTTATTTGAGGGAGCGTGTGTGCACGCGTATGGGGGGAAGGGCAGAGGACGAGAATCTCAAGCAGACTCCAAGCTGAGTGTGGAGTCCGACTGGGGGCTTGATATCACGACCCTGAGATCACGACCTGAGCTGAAATCAAGAGTCAGAGGCTTAACCGACTGAGCCACCCAGGCGCCCCTCAGGCTCCCCTTCTGCTTCTAGTTCTTTTGCTGTTTCCACCACATCTTCAGTCACTTCCTCCACTGAAGTCTCGAACCCCTCAAAGTCATCCATGGGGTTGGAATCAGGTTCTTCCAAACTTCTGTTCCTGTTGATATTTTGACCTCTTCCCATGCATGACGAATATTCTTAATGGCATCTAGAATGGTGAATCCTTTCCAGAAGGTTTTCAGTTTACCTTGCACCGATCCATCAGAGGAATCACAATCTGTGGCAGCTAGAGCCTTGTGAAATGTATTTCTTAAATAAGAAGACTCGAAGGTTGAAATGACTCCTTGATCAACAGGCTGCAGAGTGGATGTTGGGTTAGCAGACCTGACATGAACATAAATCTCACTGTCCGTCTCCATCAGCGCTCTGGAGTGACCAGGTGCATTGTCAGCAAGCAGTCTTCTGAGCAGTAGGTTTAACAGTGGACATAAAATATCCAGTAAATTACGCTGTAGACCGATGTGCCGTCATCCAGGCTTTGTTCCGTTGATAGAGCACAGGCAGAGTAGATCTAACGTAATTCTTAAGGGCCCTAGGATTTGGGGAGTGGCCAGTGAGCGCTGACTTCAGCGTAAAGCCATCAGCTGCACGAGCCCCTAGCAAGAGCGTCAGCCTGTCCTCTGAAGCCAGGCGTTGACTGCTCCTCTCTAGCTGTGGAAGTTCTGGATAGTGTCTTCGTCCAACAGGAGGCTGTTTCATCTGCGTGGAGAATCTGTTGTTTAGTGTAGTGGTTCAGTGTAGTGTATTATCTTCATGAAGATCTAGAATCTTCCGGAGAACTTGCTGCAGCTTCTACGTGAGCCCTTGCTGCTTCGCCCTGCACATTTGTGTTATAGAGACGGCTTCTTTCCTTGAAGCTCCTGAACCAACCTCTGCTGACCTCAGACTTTTCTTCTGCAGTTTCCTCACCTCTCAGCCTTCGCAGAATTGAAGAGCTTTAGGGCCTTGCTCTGGGTGAGGCTTTGGCTCAAGGGAATGTTAGGGCTGGTTTGACTTTCTCTCCAGACCGCTAACCCTTTCTCCAGGTCAAAGCCTGCTTTGTTCACTGGAGTGGCACTTCTCATGTCCTTCAAGAACTTTCGCTTTGCGTTCACAACTTGTCTCACTCTTTGGTGCAAAAGGCCTAACCCTCAGCCTGTCTCAGCTTCTGAGATGCTCGGTTATTTATAGCTTTTGATTTAAGATGAGTCACATGCGACTCTTCCTTTTGTTTGACCACTTAGGGGCCGTGATAGGAGTATTGGTTGGCCTGATTTCAATATTATTATGTCTCAGGGAAGAGGGAGGCCCAAGGAGAGAGAGAAATGGAAAACCATATGGGCCAGATCTCCTTTAGAGGTGATTCTCTGGTAACTCTTTTTCTTCTTTCCTTGATCAGTATTCATATATTTAAATTTCTTCTGTTTTCTTGATTTGATTTCAGTATGGCGGACAGTACCAAGAACACAGCGTTAATAAATATCTTGAATGGGGCGCCTGGCTTGGCTCGGTCAGCAGGACATGTGACTTTTGTTCTTGGGGTCGAGAGTTCAAGCCCCACGTTGGGTGTGGAGTCTGCTTTAAAAAAATAAATAAAAACAAAAATATCTTGAATAAGTGAATGCATGGGTGACAAAAGTTTGGAGATCTATATTTTCCTAGAAACTTAATGGAATTATGTTTTTAAAGCATAACTGACAGCATTCTGTTACAAGATCATATTTCTTTTCTAATTCCTAATCTCATGGATTTATTTCCTCTCTTTAATAGATTTTTTTTTCCCCCGTAGACTCCTTTATCCTCCTTTTCTTGAGCTGAAAGTTGCATTCAATTTCATATTTTAAATAATCAAAACACTTCTGAAAGTGGAACTGTTTTTGGTCACTTCTCTGGCGTCAGAAACCTTCGACATCCGGGCCCTGAGTTTGAATTCTGGCTCTTCCGTTTCATCACAGTGTGACTGCAGACAAGGCATGTAACTCCTCTCTTCTGGGTTTCCTCATCCATGAAACAGGAGAAGAGTCGAACCGTTGTCTATCTTGTAGAGTTGTCAGGGGAGGTGAGTGCTCCGGGACGGTGGCTGGTGCTCATTAAGGACTCTGGAAGAGTTCGCTGAGTGTGATGCCTTCATGAAGTTATTAAATGGCTTTTTACATGTTTACCACTCAGTTTATGTAGGACCTTCCTGACTGTTCGGTTTCTCCTAGGTTTCTCTCCCCTGATTGGTTTGGGTTTGTTTTGCTCTGTTTCTAGTTTCTCAGGTGGAAGATCGGGTTGTTGGTTTCAGTCTTTCTTTTCGGATATGTGCGTTTACAACTATAAGTCTCCCTCCACTGCTTTAGCTGCGTCCTATAAATTTTGGTCTGTTGCGTTTTCATTCTCATTTATCTCAAAGTGTTTTCTAATTTTTCTTGTGATTTCTTCTTTGATCCTTGGGATATTTTGGAGCGTGTTGATTAATTTCCACATATTTATGAATTATCAATATTTCCTTCTGTTGTTGATTTTTAACTTCATCCCATTGTGACCAGAAAACATGCTTTTTTAAAAAATGATTTCAGTCCTTTTAGTTTTTATTATTTTTAAAGATTTTTTAATTTATTTGAAAGAGAGAGCATGAGTGGGGGAAAGGGAGAAGCAGGCTCCCAGCTGATCAGGGAGCCCAATGTGGATCCCAGGCTCCCAGGATCATGACCTGAGCCAAAGGCAGACACCCAACCCACTGAGCCACCCAGGTGCCCTGATTTCAGTCCTTTAAAATTTACTGAGACTTGTTTTATGGTATAGTATGCGGTTTGTCCCAGAGACTGTTCCACGTACATTTGAGAAAAATGTGTATTTCTTTGTTGTTGGGTAGAATGTTCTATATACGTTGGATAGATGTAGTTGGTTTCAAGTATTGTTCAAGTCCTATATCCTTGCTGATTTTGTCTAATTCTAGACAAGATAATTTGGCTTTGTGATTTTCTTTCTTCCTACACATTTTTATGCTGTTTAAACAGTCCTAGATGGGTATCTTCATTGTGAGTTATCCCCTCCTTAAAAAAATGATTTTAAGTCATTTTATTTCAGTGTGTCTTTTGTAGAAGTCTATGTTTGGATTTTTTAAAAACCTAATCTGAATATCGTTGTCTTGTTAAACAAAATCTCAAAGCCTGTTTAAAATTAGTATTGAGAGGGTATTTATCTGATATTTTGCATTGAAAAAAATGCTTTCCAAGGCGCCTGGATGTCTCAGACAGTTAAGCATCTGCCTTCAGCTCCGGTCATGATCTCAGGGTCCTGTTATCGAGCCCCACGTCGGGCCCCCTGCTCTGCAGGGGGTCTGCTTCTCCCTCTCCCTCTGCTCCTCCCCACTGCTCATGCTCTCTCTTGTACTCTCTCTCAAATAAATAAAATCTTTTTTAAAAATGCTTTCCATTTTTGTTACTTTTTTGTTCTCAGTTCCCTCTTTTTTTTTTTTTTTAAGATTTTATTTATTTATTAGAGAGCACAAGCAGGGGGAGCAGCAGAGGCAGAGGAAGAAGCAGACTCCCCACTGAGCAAGGAGCCCAACACGGGGCTTGATCCTAGGACCCGAGATCATGACCCAAGCCAAAGGCAGACACTTAATCCACTGAGCCACCCAGGCACCCCTCTCCGTTTCCTCTTATAGGGACTTTTTCCTCACCACACTTCCACTTACAGTTTGGAGGGAAGGCATACATAGGGTTTCCAGTTGCTTCCATAAGATGAGAGGGGTACAGTGAAGCATTCTTCTGCCTTTCCCTACTTGTTTTTTCTCTACAATCTGGAATTTCAGACTTACTGGGATTTATTGCAGAGAATTTTGCAGCCAACTTACTTGCCTTCTTTTGGAGATAGCCTGTTTTCTCGCGCTGGGTTGCTTTGTAGGAGCTGGGGGTTTTGTCAGCATGAGGTTAGGGGGCTTAGTCTCTTTTCTAAGATTCAGTTCTCGTGAGCTTCCGAATACATCTTTGTGAACTAGGTGTGCGCTTTTGTTCAGGCATGTCCGTTACTGGAATATCCGCCTCTCCTCTGTCCTTTATATGTCCTCTCCCTCAGTTTCCTTGTCTCTATTTTGGGAATTTCTCCAGCGTATCATCCCTATTACTGTCTTACCATTCAGAAAAGTTAGTTCTGTGCCTTTCTTCTGGATTTTTTTTTTTTTTTAAGATTTCAAGCAAAAATGAAGTGGGGCGACTTTAACAGATTCCTGTGTACCTTCCCCTCAGCTTTGTCAAACCTCAGTATTTACCGTCTGTGCTTCGGAGTTCTTTTTTCTGGGTTTAAACCCTGTTGTACTCCCACTTGGTGTAAATACTATTCTGAATTTGGTGTTTTTTTGTTTGTTTTTTTAATTTGTTTTTGATCTTTGTCATTCTTAGTCCTGTTTATTACACTTGTATATATCAGTAAACAATATACAACAGGACTAGTATGTTTTTAAACTTTTTTAAAAAAAATGTTTATTTGAGAGAGCATGCATGAGCGTGGCAGGGGGCAGAGCGAGAGGGAGAGGCAGACTCCCCATTGAGTAGGGAGCCCAGTGTGGGGCTCGATCCCAGGACCCTGAGATTATGACCCGAACCGAAGGCAGATGCTTCACCGACTGAGTGACCAGGCACCCCAGTGTGTGTTTAAACTTTACGTATTATACACTTGTTTCTGCAGTTTCTCACACAACATTATTTTGTTGAGATTTATCCATGCTGATACCTGAAGCATCAGTTTTCCCGTCACAAAGGCCGGTTTCCTTGCCAAACCAAATGTCTGCTGGGTTGCATTGTCTAGAAGAGGTGATTCCCTTTAACTGGTCCACTGTGGTAGGGGGTGAGGGTAAAGAGTGACACAGGCTCGCAGTGGCCCTGATGGCTCCATTCCCCACAGCTGTGGTCTAGGATCCCCCTGGATGAAGGCACTACAGGTCTCCTGTAGATGGACGTGAAGGTTCTTCCTGTTTTACTATGGAAAATAAGAGCTCCTTGAACCCTCTCGGACCCATGTCTCTGCAGACACGTGAGCTACTCCCCAGGGAACGTACCTGTGTGTGGAAGTGCCGCCGTGCATACGCTGGGTATTCCCAAGTTGCGTATCGGTGTGGTTTTACCAGTTAACATTTTCACTAGCAGTGTGTTTGTGTTGTTGCTCTGTACCTTTGTTGTTGTTGGACTTTGTTTTTTGATGATCTGGTGGGTGTGAGATGGAGTTTCGTGGGGTTTCAGTGTTTTTTCTGATGCTAGTGAGATACAGACCATCTTCTCATACACTTACTGACCGTGTGGATTTCCTGCTCTGAAAATGGTCTCTTTATATCCTTTGCTTATTTTCTTTTGAACGGTTGTATTTTTCTTAATGATTTATAAGAGTTCTTTATGTATTTGAACAAAATATAAAAGTTTATATTTTGTAGGTTACATATCTTTCTGTGTCCCTGTCTTTTCACTCGGGGGCATTTCACATGCAGAGATTAAAAATTGAATGTAGTCGAATCTTTTGATATTTTCCTTTATATTTCGTACCTTTTGTGTCTTGTTGAAAAAAATACTTCTTTGTTCTAAGGTCAGAAAGATAGTCTCTTCTAAATATTAGGCTTTTTTACATTTAGTCCTTCCCTAGAATTTTTAATGTGATGTGAAGTCAGAGAGAATTTTTCCTGCTTCATCGACAGGGTTATAACTCAGGACTGTTTTATTTTATTAATCATCCTTTTCTTACAGATCTGTGACGACATCTGTGTGTTGAGTTTTCATAGAATCGTGGAGCACCAGTGTTGTTGAATTCTGTAATTAAAATTAACTTTTGGTTTAATTCTTTCTTTCCCATCTTTAGTTCTATACCTTTATGTTTTTAATTTTCTTATTTGTTCATCCACTCAACCAGTCCTCCAAGAAATACTTTTTAAATGCCTGTCGTGTGCCATGCATGTTACTAGGCACGGAGAGACGGCTGTAATTAAAAGGAATTTGCTGCCTCATGGAGCTCAGTTTCTAGTGGAGGAAAACCACATACACGCTCTCCAGCAAATGACAGTATGCAAGGATGACATGTATGTGAGAGAACGTGTGTCCGGGGCACGTGTAGGGGCTGTACATCGTTGTGTAGGAGGGGTCAGGGAAGGCCTCGTTGGTAAGAAACCTGAAGAATGGGACGGGATAAGCCAAGCGGCAGTCTCTAAAGAAAATTCTAGGCAAAGGAGGAATCCATGCAAGGCTCTCAGATGGATCATACTGGCCGTTTAAGTGATTATTCAGAACCTGCTTCGTTTATAGTCTTGGATTAGTCGATTATCTAAAAGTCTTTTGAGGGTGAGGCTCCTTTTTTATTGTCTGCTGGTTCTCATTTATTGTGAATTTCCATGCTGACTACGTTTGGATGATAAATTGATCTACGGCAGGGTTTTAGCTGGAAGATGAGACTCTGGAATGGTTTTGTTTATTCCAGGCACTCAGGTCCAAGCCGCAGTGGATGCTGAATGTAGACGTCAAGCTCCATGCGGCTCAGGCCTGTGGTAGAGATTTCCGTGGTTGTCCTTTCCCCCCCTGGATCCCGGGCTAGCCCGTGCAAGTTCCTTGGGGTCCCTGGTGGGAACAGGGTCTAGGGAGGGGGCACGCGATGCCTATGACAGGCATTCTGGTTTTATGCAAGGGGCTTCAGATCGGATTCTCTGGTTGGCAGAAGGTGAACTCAGTTCTGGATTACAGAGCCACTCAGGCCACCCCCACAAAACCAACACAGACTGGGCTCTCATGGCAGGTCCCACGCTTTCTGCTCTGGGTTTCTTACTCCTGTTGTTTGGCCCTTGGGATTTCCTTCTCTCGGGAGCTCAGCTGTGCGTGTAAAAGGACAGAATTGATCTCACTTTCGAAGCAGAAGGGTTTTCAGATGATCGGTCATCATTAGCGGAACCAAAGCCTTGTTCAGAACCAGTATCTTATCACATTCCTTTTTAGTCTGCATTCATGTAACTCTGTATTTGATATATTGATACATTAAATACACTGATCCATTCTCATATTTCTGGAATAAATGCTGCTTGGTCATTTCCTTAGTGCATTTGACCAATGCCATTTGCTAATATTTTGAGTAAAAATTTCTGTGCTGAATCTTGTTTGTTTCGTGGACAGATTTGTGGTAGCTTCTCTTTTTCTCTGGCTAGAAATCACTTTTGAAAAAGAATTACTTATCTAAGTTTGAAGAAATAAATACGACCTCCCTCTCGGATTCAAATGATCCTTTGAGGGAGGCTCTGTGTATTTCTCAGCTGTTACTGGCTATCTGATTTGTTCGTGTCTAATTTCTAGCAGTTTTTATAGTAATATTTCAAGAAACTATATTTTACATGTTACTGCTTAGAAAAGGAAGTCTTTTGGTACTTTATTACAGCTGTGACATTTTCTCTTAAGTTGGCGGTCTGCTAAAGGTGTTATTATAGAGCCTTTTTATTTCTCCCTTAGTCTTGTTTTTAGAGAAGTAGATTCTCCAAAAATTATTCTCATTTTTCATATTTTAGAGTGCTATATGAATTTGAAATGCATTTTTCTTCACAATGAAAAAATATTGCGGCTAAAATTTTACCTCGTTAATCATTTCTAAAAATATCATTTTTTCCATTCTGGTTAATTTCCGTTGTTGATAACAGTAGTGATGATTTTTCCACTGGAATCACCTGTCACTTTATTGTACTTTCTAATTGTAAAATATAAAGAGGACTTTTTAAAAATCTAGAAATATTTATTTATTTTTATTTTTTTTAAAAGATTTTATTTATTTATTCGACAGAGATAGAGACAGCCAGTGAGAGAGGGAACACAAGCAGGGGGAGTGGGAGAGGAAGACGCAGGCTCATAGCAGAGGAGCCTGATGTGGGGCTCGATCCCATAACGCCGGGATCACGCTCTGAGCGGAAGGCAGACGCTTAACCGCTGTGCCACCCAGGCGCCCCTAGAAATATTTAAAGAGAATTAATAGAAATCCCAGAAATAGGAGTTGGCAGTCATTTCTGAAGCATAAAATTTCCAGAATTGGAATAATTATACATTGTTTTATGGTATTTCTGGGGTATGACAAACAGGTTTTGTCTTTATTCTCAACATGTGTTTTAGTTGAGTCTTCTGTAACAAATTACTTATCTTCTTGGACTTTTGTTTGTACTTGAGGACATAGAGATTTGTCTCATTCTTCTCAACTGCCTCTTTTCGTTAGATTATCTCGCAGTACTATTCATGTTAAACAGCCCCTCAATTATACAAGCTTTTGCTCAACATTCTTGCTTGTAGTTAGATATTTGGTTCAGCGTTTCTTCCCGGTAGAGAAATACGGGGTCTTTTCCTGTGGTAGGTAGCCGGGGCCGTCTTCTGTTGGCTTTTCTATATTTATTCTGACACCCGTGTATACTCTAGATATTTATGCAAATAACTTTTATTTATGGTTTTTGAAAGTGTATTTGTAAGGCGATCTATTTAAAACTATCCCTAGTTTGATTTTACGAAGATGAATATATACTTTTTGTATATGATTGAGTCAAAGCAAGTAACTTCAGATTTCTACTTGGCGTTGTCTCTTAACTTTCACCCTCTGATAACACGTCAGCCGCTGTCTTCATCCACCCCGAGTTCACTGGCCTGTGTAACCTCTCTCATGCTCTTTGGTTCCATAGTCGTCTTTAAATTCTGCCTGCCTCTTGTACGTTTTCTGAACCGTTGAGGCTAGGGAAGGAACGGCATTCCACGTGAATTTGCTGCTCAGGAAACCGGACCGAACGTCATTGGTTGGGTGAGCCGTGGTTCGCTTACTAAGTTTCTCGGAGGGAAACCTTTCTGTAGCGTTTGCCCGCAGTCTGGCTAGGTCGTCCCCGTGTCTGCGGCCTCGTGTCATCGCTCCTGGGTCTTTACTTGTGCGCCTCGCTGCCGGTGTCTGTGCTCGAGGTCTGCGTGTTCTGTTCCTGTGGCGTGAGGTGTTTGAAGTTTGTTCCTCTTCCGACGTCGTGTGGTCAGTACTGTCATTGGTTCCAGAGCTGCTGTATCGTTGCAGCCTTTCTTCTTCAAAAAACGGATGGACTGTTCTTTCAGTTGCTTTGTGGCTTTCTAGTTCAGGATTCTGAGTGTCCTCTGGTTTCTTGCTGAGCATTGCCCTTTTTGCACCTGAAAACTTTGATTTGCCCTATACTTCCTTTGTTGTTAACTCATTCTTGGAATTTATCTTTACCTATTTCTACTAAATACAGTTTCGGCCTAAAAATAGTGCTCCGCACCTTGATGTGCAAGCTCTTACTTAAAGTGGGGGGAAGCGGGGCGCCCGGCGGGCTCAGGCGGGAGAGCGGGCCACTCTTGGTCCGGCCCTGTGACTTCAGGCCCCACGGTGGGTGTAGACGTTACTTTAAAAAAATAAAATCTTTAAAAGAAAAATGTGAGGAAAACTTTGTCATTTAATTGGATATTGCAATATTGTCATTTTAAGATATGGCCCTTCAGATGACCAAAATCTATTTCTGATGTGTACTCTCGGGCTTTGTCCACAGCTCCTGGCTCAGAGCTCCCCAAACCCTCGGACTCTTGTCCTGAGAGTGATTAAGGTGTCCTTTGTTATGTTAATGAGGAGACTCCGGGCCCTCTGCTGAGGACTATAGTCCAGAGATGGGGCCCTGTAATTAGAGGGGTGAGCATTCAGTCCGACCCCTGACCTTGGGAGGGGGGCGTCGGTTTAATCAGTCGCACCTGCGTAGTGGAGCGTCCGTAAAAACCCAGACAGACAGCGCTCGGAGACTCTGGGTTGGCGAATACGTGGTGGTGCTGGGACAGCTAGTGCTCTTGGAGAGGGCATAGAAGCTTCGCGCCCCTTCCCACGTACCTCGCGCTATGTGTCTCTTCCATCTGGCTGTTCCTGAGTTATATCCTTTTATAATGAACAGTAACCTAGGAAGTGAAATGTTCTGAGTTCTATGAGCTCATCTGGCAAATTAATGTAACCGAAGGAGGGAGGCCCTGGGAAGCTCAGACTTAAGCCACCTGGTCAGCGGCACAGGTCATAACCCGGACTTGCTGTTGGCACCTCCGTCGGAGGGGTCGGCCTGGAAACGCAGTCGCCAGCTGCTGTCGGAAGCACGGGGCTCGTGACTGGTGTCTGATGGAGGAAGGGACTGAACCCTCAGCCTGTGGCATCCGATGCTATCTGGGTAGACAGTGTCACGATCGAGTGCGTTCTTACACAGCCTGCTGGTGTCCAGAACGGCTCCTCGGTGTGGGGACACCCCCTTCCCCCCACCGCACACACTGACAGGGGTCCGGGAATAGCTCGGATGTGAGCGCACCTGCGTCGGCGCCTTCGTGTAGCAAAGCGGAAGGTCAGGTACTTCCTGAACGACAGGACACGCTCTGTGGGTCCCGCACTGTGAGAACATTTGTGGGCCTTGCTAACAAGCGAGAGGTTGAAGCAGCTTGGCCGGTTCTCTGCCTCCCTTTCTCTCTCGTGCTTATATTATATGCCGGCACTGCTCTTGTTTCCTTCCTAGTGGAAGAGAAAGCCAGCACCCACCTCCTCCTTGGCATGTGCCTAGACACCTATGCTCGCTACCTTCTGTTCTCCAAGCAGCCGTCCCAGGCACAGAGGATGTACGAGAAAGCTTTGCAGATTTCTGAAGAAATGCTAGGAGAGAGACACCCACAGGTAAGGGAGGAGAGCAGAGAGAGGAGCTGTGAAACAAAGCGTTCAGAATTCCCGGGTGTGAGATGCCACACTCACTGGGGACAGATCTCAGCGGACAGTCCCAGCTGTTTCCCCTCCGTGCGCCCCACCCCCGGCGGCTTGCTTCAGACAGGATCTGAGGGGCGCCTGCAGGCTCAGTAGAGCGTGCGGAAAAAAAAATTTTAAGAAAGAAAGGATTTGAGACCCCGCATCAATTACTGGGTCTGTCCAGAGCATTCTGCATGCATATTGGTTTACACAGAGCAGCCTTTCCAAACAGTAGGTCTAACCAGGCCCCCTGGGTGCTTCCAGGCCCTCTGGGTACACGGCCCAGTGTTTTGGAATCCTGAGCCTCAGTAAGAATCGTAGGAGGAACAGGTTAACCTGTGAAGGTTCTTGCCTCCCTCACCCCACATGTAAACTGCCAGGGGAAGCGGGGGGAGGGGAAGAAGGGAGAGAGGGGGACTGCATTGAAAAGTCAGAACCACTGACATGGAATTTAGCCACAGCGTGCAGAGCTCTCTGTTCGAACAGAGAACACGCTGAACTGAGATCTGTGTGTTTCTCCTTTATCGGATTAAGTTCTTAGAGGTGAGAACTGGATCGCTTGTCTGCGATGCTTCGTACCCCCAGCATAGGACACAAATTTTAACCGGACTGAACATGTCCCAAGGCTGGGGTCGATGGGCAAGGTATTGGGCTATGAATGATCCTCAGGAAAGGGATTTAGGTGACAGAGTCCCCTTCACGGGATATCACGGAGGAAGAAGACAGATCTGGAATTCAGATCACAAGTCCTAGAACTGAGGCTTAAAGTATGGCTTCGGGGATGAGGTGGGTCTGCGGCTCTTAGTCTCACCATTTTAAAATGTTGATTTTGGAGTTTTAACATTCAAGACCCTTAAAGGGAATCTTCCTAAAGTCCATAATCTGTGTATTTCTTCTTGAGCAGTCTGAGTCACGCGTAGGAATATTATGAGAAGGCGCTGGAGGCTGGCTCCTCGGGATTGCTGAGCCTTGAATGCGATCGCTACAGCTGCTGCTTGCTGGTGTGTGTGTGTGTGTCTGTGTGTCTGTGTGTGTTTCTAACTTGATCATTAGATTAGTAAGTAATATCCTGTTCCCAGGTTTCTAGATTTGTATTATTTTCCCGAGTCACACGGATGTTGTCTATGGTACAGTGTGAATGATAAACGTCCGTGGCTTGTTACAGGCTGATGCCCTTCGCCTTCTGTGGAAAGCTAGGAACCAGGAAATCCTACGCATATATTCAGTTGACCAAACTCCAGATGGTTCAAGCTGTATAGCATTTTTTGTTTGTTTTGTAATGGCCCCGCTTTCTCTTGCGTATAGACCATCGTGCTGATGAGTGACCTGGCGACCACCCTGGACGCTCAGGGCCGCTTCGAGGAGGCATGCGTGTACGTGCAGAGGGCGTCCGACCTGGCGCGGCAGATCGAGCACCCCGAGCTGCACATGCTTCTCAGTAACCTCGCCGCCATCCTCATGCACAGAGGTAGGGCGCCCCGGAAGGGCACCGCCGGGCTCCAGGGAAGGGGGCCCTGGAGGTCGGCACCTGTGAGGCGGGTCTAGGGAGGGCACGGAGGAGGCTGGCGGAAGGGCCCCCGAGAGGACATGCGTCGGGCTGCAGTGTCGCTGTGCCCGGCTGCCAGGACCCCGTAGTGCCGCGCCAGCCCCGCAGGGCGCAGGAAGCTCGAGCCTGGGCTGCGGGGGGCAGGGCGCAGGAAGCTCGAGCCTGGGCTGCGGGGGGGGCGCCCCCGAGCCCTGGTGTGTCGGCGCTGGCCGGGCCGGCGGAGCGGGAGGGGAGGAGGCCTCGGCCGCCGCGCTTCGGGAGCACAGGCCGTGAGCCGCGTACGTGCCCCGGTGCTGGCCCGGCGGAGTCTGGCAGAATCACTCGGAAAACCTACATTGCTGTTTATTCTCCCTTCTCTCCGGGCTATTTTAGAGCGATATGCGCAAGCAAAAGAGATCTACCAGGAAGCGCTGAAGCAAGCAGAGCTGAAAAGAGATGAGGTTTCTATACAGCACATCAGGGAAGAGCTGGCTGAGCTGTCAAGGAAAAGCAGACCTTTAACTTAATTTCATGAAGCTCTAAATGCCTTTTGTTGTAGGGAATTTTCAGCAACAGCGATTATTCTGGTCTCAGTGACACCCAAATCAATGGCTTAGATCCTTTCTCCTTGATATTCAAGTTTTGTCCACGTAGCTGTGGTGAAGGACGAGTTGTATACACTGCCACTTTGTGTTTGTAAAGGACACACAGCTTTCACCCCTGGCTGATTGTGACTCTTAAGGACAGATGTCAGGTGCTCTCAGTCGTGACCTGTGGTGAGGTGCTGTCCGTGCCGGTCTCAGTGTAACTGTGGGTGGAAATGGGCCAGGTCTCCCTCGGGTGGGTGTGTGCTGAGTCAGCCAGGCATCTCTCGCCTAAGATTCTCATCCATTGATCCGCTACCCTCTCTTTCACTTCATCGGTATCGGGCAGATCAGAGTACCCGTCTCATGGCAAAGGGGGATTATGGTGAGTTATTTTTCTTCTCTCTTTCATGAAGCCCAGTGTGGGATGTGATGCATAGTGGAGCAAAAGTATTGTCTTGGTTTGCGCCAGCGTCCAGCATGAAGTTTTAAAGTAGGAATTAGGCCCTTGAAAATATACTCATTTAATTATAAGTAAAAGTGAACTGTATGTTTTTATATCTGGTTACATACGACTGTGAAAAAGGAGAAAAGGGAATGAATGATAGGCAGTCTTGTCGATGCTGTTGGAGCACTCCACTTCCCTTGCAGCCTCGGTCCCTGAAGTCAGTCCTCTGCACCTGCCCAGGCTGCACCCCCGAACCCTCGGTCTCAGGGTAGGGCCTTACAAGTGTATCGTGTAAAGTCTCCCCAGGAATTCTGACACGTACTGTTGGTACAGAAGGATCACTGATCTGGGTCCTAGTCCTGGCTTTTTGTGTGTGTTTGGGTCTCGGTATCCTCATCTGTAAGATAGGGACCGATGCGGTTCTCTCTGTGGGAGAACGTATGTGGTCAGAGGACCATAAAGGAATAGACTGTGTTGGAGGAGCCTTATCACACTGCCGGAGTGCGTAAAGGACACACAGACGAGCGAGGCAGATGGGCGTCTTTACCTCCGAAGTCGTGCACGGCCATCTGCCTAGGAGAAAGGCAGGTTTCGTAGGTGCCGTGAAGGAACACTATTGTTGGTAAGCCTTTGGGGGTGGGGGTGTGAGTGGGGATGATAAACAGATATTTTTGTTTCCTGTGTACATACTGGAAGAATCCTTTCCTAATAAACTAGAGCCTCTACAACCACACTGTATGTATTCCAGAATCTTTGAATTTCTCCTAAGAAATAACTTACTGGAGTCAACAAGAAAACAAAATACTAGGAACCTTGAGGTCCAAATCCTCAGGGATTAGACTAAAACTAGAATTTTATATTTTGCAGATATAAAGTATATCTTCCTGCTTTCTAAGTTCATCTCTTACCACCCAGCTAGCTCCTTCATTCAGGTCTAATGAGAAACAGAATATAAATCAGATTTTCAGTGCAACCCAGTCTTAATTTATTGGTTGGTTTCTGAAAAGTTATTCTTGTCAACCAGTCAACTACTCCCCGTCCGCACTGAGAATGTTTTTACCTTTTCACAGTTGCAGGGGTTACTGAAAGTTAGGTTTGTCACTCCAGGTTTTATTTAAGAATTTTTGATCCTCCACAGTGATTCAGCTCATGGTCCTGTCCCGGTGCAGGAAAAACTGCAGGTGTCCTCTGAAAGACCGTCTCTTCGTGTGGGTATTTCCAAGAAAGTTCATTTGCACAGCTGTAAAATGAGGTGGTGAGGCAGGACCAACCCCTTGGCCGACTGGCCTGAATTCAAAAGTGAGTTGTTAAAAATAGCATAGTTGAAGTGTTTGAACTATGTCACCAGAGTTTTCAGGGCATAAATATTTAAAAAATGGAACCAGCATACCAAAATTAAAGCATTATGAAACTTCCCATCACGAACATGCACTGGAAACCTGGCCGTCAGCATAGCGCTCCGACCAGTACCAGGAAGACCTCGTCTAGTTGTGGGGCGCTGAACACTCACGCAGGAGGCGGCGGCTTCGGGACCCTGGAATCTCAGCCTGCAGCGGGCCACGCCTGGGTTTACAGCCGACGTCCGCCAGTCCTCGGTCCCTCTCGGTGCCGTTTCGGTCCCGCCACGGTGGACGGCCACCCTCCCAGATGCTTTGCTCCATAGGTAAGCCACGTGCGAGTTCTGTCCTTCCCATGCTCTGCACTAAGAAAGGGTCCTGCGTTCTCTCCTCCCCACGCCATGGCAGGTGCAGTGGTAACGCACCCGCAGCGTGAGGAGGAGGGCGGGAGGGGTACCCCAGCAGAGCTGCGAAAGTAGAAAGTTAGGCTCTCGGCCGACATGTTCGCAAAAACCATTCTGATTTGGAGAAGCTCAGGACCTTCAGGGTCCTAGAAAAATATCATCGTCGTCTCTTTTGGGTCTGACACTATAAATTATTAATGGTATCTAAAATAGTAACTTCTGTAGCACATTTACTGTTTTTCATTCATGTGAACAGTCGGCGTGTATGTATGCTAGAGCAGGACCCACTTGCCAAGTAGAAGGCGTCGGATCGCTACCCCTGCTCTAAAGTTTATCTTGAGGACCTGAAATCTCCGGGAGTGAAGGCTTGAACTTCAGACAAACGTGGACTCGTGGCCTTGGTCGCTCATGTAACTGTGTGGGCAAGGTCCTGAGCCCGACCGAGCCCTTATTACCACAACAGGGATCAGCCCCCAGCGTTAAGGCCCCGCGGGGGTCTCCGGCTCTCCGGCGCGCCTGTGAAACGCGCGTTACGGAGGAGGCGCCCGGTCAGTGGTTACCGTGCCTGCCTTTTCGAGAGGCTGCAGTACTTTTGTTAAAAACTTTAGATCTACTTAGTTCCTAAAGTGCTAGTTTAATCATCCGGAGAGACCGCTTTCCGCTTTCCGACTTCAGTGGCACCTTCCCAGGCAGCCCCTAGCCTCCTGCGGCAGGAGCGTGCTGCAGTGCCACGCTCAAGCTGTCCGGGAGAAGACGCACAATTCAACAAGCAGTTATTAAGGACGAAACGGACATTCTAGTACCATAATTAGTTTAAAATTCACTCTTTTAAAGTATTTGCTCCTTGAGAGTCAGTGAAATGAAAAGATTCAACAATAAACCCTTGCCCACAAGGAGTCAAAGGGAGCACTGGCATGTGGCGAAGGGGAAGGAACCAAACCGCATGTCCGCCATGAGGCCTCAGGATACAGCACACAGCGAAGCTAGCAGACGAACATTCGTTACCTTCTAACTCAGCCAATACCGAGCAACCTATAGACAAGATACTAGTTTTTCCTTTGAAACCTGAGACATCAAGAGCCTTAAATCACACATGATCTATGTGGCTATGGACAGGGTAGTCAAATTTATTTCAAAACAAAAAGCTCTGTTGGGCTGCATCAGATGCAGAAGGAAAGGAATACTTAGGGGCATGGCTAAGTCACCAGTGTGCATAACAGTGAGGAATGCCTCAAATAAGCCTTTTTTTTTTTAACTTTAAAAACTGAACTATAACATACCCATGCAGTAATAATTTTTTCAGTGCTACTAATTGAAAAAAAAATTAAAGCCTGCACTGGAAATTTACAGTATGGCAGAATTTTGTTTCTCTTACCTTTGACCCTAATAACATAATGTACAGGTTTTATGATAGGGTCTGTGTTAAAAATCTAAACATTTCCACAAGAACTGAAACATCACCGGAAATCTGAATTTAGAGGAAACAAAATTGGATAAAAGTACAATGCCCGTGACAGCCAACATTATGTAACTGGGCTGTATGAGGTCGTTTAGAAGGCGAGGATTAAAAAGATAGGTGCGGTGATTGTTTTTTTAAAATTACCCCCGAAGTTAATGTGCTGATTTGAACATAAGTACACCAGATACTACAGCAAGGGGAAACACTGCAAAAAAGGTCCTCTATTTACAGAAGAGTGATTTAAAGACATTATGGTTTTCTTTACAAACAGATGTAAGAACAGGAATTGTCCACTTTTTAAAAACTCTACATTTCAACCCTCCACTATTAGAATCCACCGAACCGCCTGTGTCGAAGGCAGCCCCCCGCCCCTCCCCCCATTCGACTCGCCACATGAACTTCCATCATTTCTTCATCACCCGTGGTCCAGGCTCTCCTGAAAAGTCTCTGGGCACAAGTCAGAGGAGGACAGGTTGCTGACCCGCCGTGAAAAACACACCCACCCAAAACGAGAGCTCCCGGCCCGGCGGGCCCGTCAGTCATCGCTGTCGGACAGCGTCTCGTACTGCGCGGAGAGCAGCGGCGCCGGCTCCCGCTCCCACAGCCTGCTCTGCTGGTGCGGCGCCGCGGGGTTCACGGAAGAGGGGGCGCACGCCAGCGGCGTCGGCGGCGTACTGCTCAGCATCCGCATCGTCAGAGGGTTGTACGGAAACTGGGTCGAGCCTGACAAAAGAAGAAGCGCGTTCACTGCGTGAGCGCGGCCGCGGTCCCACGCAACTTCCCGGGACGGGGGAGGAGGACACGATGACGCTACTGAGACGGCCCTGTGACACCAAGAGCCAGACGAAACGACGTGGGAGAGCCGGGGTTTCGTGACAGAGCGTAGCCTACGGGGAGGCACCCCCCCGTGAGACTCTAGAAGGGAAGCGTGCCCCCGTACGAGCACGAGCTTAGCGTTGCTGAGCCCGGACGTGAAAGCTCGGGGCTGAGCTCTGAGTGAGGTCTAGAACGGGTGTTTCTATGGAGAATCCCAAATAGTACTACTGCATTTTAAGCTCTAAGAGTCTACACCGAGAACTTCTGGACTCTTAGAGTTAAAGGCAGGAGTACAGGCTCAGAGGACGAAGGTCCCGGGGCTGCAGGACATGTGCCATCAGATGTAACAGGTCCAAGCTCCGGAAGAGGGGTGTGTGAACCTCCCAAGACCACTGCTACCTTCTGCCACTACCTAGATTGTCCCACTGTCCCTGGAACGCCTTTTACAGCTTAAGAAACCCTAAAAATGGAAAATGTACCATTTTACCAAGTCTTTGGTTTCATGAATTAATTCCTTCTCTAAGAGTGATGGGAGAACAATCATTGGTTTAGGTGAGAGGTTTTCAAACTAGTACACACGTTGCATGTGATGTGAGAATTTCATAAAGCAGAGGCCTGGTTATGCTGATATAACATCCATATGAAATTTATGTACTAATAAATTAAGGGGGAGAGCACAGTTTGGATATTTTCCACTGACATGCGTGTATTTAACTTCTTAAAAAAAAATGGCTTGTAATTCTGTGAAACCCTTAAATCTACACCGAATATCCCAGTTTTAGTTAAACAAAAACAAGTCAAGTCTGTTCCCTCTCAGGACTACCATTATTGTGGTTGTTGGGGTTGGGAAAAAAGCTTGCAAGCACAAAATGGAAGCCATTAATAGTACCCTAAACAATATTCTAGGATGTTTATGAAAAACAATGTTCTCTCATCAGTTTGTATTAACAGCCTGCAAGAGAGAGGATGGCTTTTTACACTATTCCCCTTCTTACTTTGATTTCTCAGTATTTCCTTAAGAACCTTCTCTAAGACTGTCTACAGAAGAGGCTCCAGGCGACCGTGGGAGCGGCCCTCTGCACTCAGGTGCGGTTCAGGGAGGACTGAAATCACAGATTTCCTGCCCCGCACGTAGCGGGTGCCGCTGCCAGTGTGGCACGGACGTGAGGGGTGTGGGGAGTCTCCCCAGCTCTTCCTTCGTTCCTGGTAATCAGACCTTGCATTCTTTCCATTTTTAAGATTCTACGCATTCAGTTTCTATTCTGGAAAGTGGAACCTACTGATACAGGATTGAGATCACCAAAGTTGCTGATTTTACAAGAAGTACTGACCAAGACATCACCTGAAGACTCCTTTTCTAGCAGTAAGTTCCTCACCTGTTGAAGAGGGCCTGTCTTCCCAGGCCCACCCTGGCGTCTGCCTGTGGTAATCCCCTTCTGAATGTACAGAGGAGACGGAAGAGGGCCTCTCAGTTCCTAAGTAGCCTTGCCCCGGGATAGGAGATTTAGATTTCCTGCTGTTTGACTTGCTGATCAGCTTTGGTTTGCAAACTCCTCCTAAAAGTGAAATAAATTAACTATTGACACAGAGTAATTATGTTCTCAACTTAAAAACCTACCAAAATGCTGATGATTATATAATGCTAAGAGAAAGAAGAAGAATGGTAGATAGCATGAAGAATCCGGATCCTACTACTCCATAAAGTTAAAAAATTAATACTTAAAAGCCAGAATTTACTTGTAGCAACTAAAGCAAAACGGGTATGTCCTCATGCCATAAACTTAAAAACATGTCACCAAGGAAACACAATTTCTGGAACGCCATTTCTTTCCTGGTCTTGGAGCACAGAAACGGCTAAGGAAATTAAAGCAGGTCGACAAAACTCTTAAATCCTCACTACCTCGTTGCCCACCAATTTAGAGAGCAGCAGAGGAGTTCATACAACACCCACGGAGATCTTATGTCAAAAAAAAAAATGTAGAACAGAAGCCCCTTCGTAGCTTCGCTGGACCCCAGCAGTGGCTTGGCCAGTCTTGGTGGCCCTTTCTGTTCCAGGCTCTGTTTCTAGAAGTTCACAGGAGTGGGATGCCCCCTCTAGAACAACACATTAAAAAGATCTCCGAAGAGATCAGAGCCAAGGTGAGCAGCGGTTTCCTCAGCCCCCGCAGAACAACTTCACCCGAAATCCTGCGGCGTACAGGAAAAGTGGGCAGATGGCCTGCCACAAACCCCTGAACGACCTGCAGAGACAAGTCCAAGTCCCCGATGGTAAGGAAGCGAATATTTTAGGATGGGGGAAAGGTGCTTCGTAGACGGAAGAGAAACTTCAAACTCTATGAAGCCAGTTTACAAAAGGAGCTCGAAGTACAGATAGTAACCAAAAAGGATGAGGTGAAAAGCTTAGGAAACAAAATACAGCAAGTATCAGAACAGACACAACAAGAAGGGTCATAGTACAAAGGGAAAATGAGATACGGTAAAAGCAACAGAAAGAGATCAAGAGGACTGAAAATCATTAGAAGGTACCGAGAGGACGAAGACCAGCCAGCAAAAATGTAACTGTTTTTGAAATGGAAAACCCCCAAAAAGAAAATAGTAGAACATTTCCATGAGCGTAGAAATCAACCTGCAGACGCAAACAGCCTCGCTATGACCAGGAAAATCGGACACAGAATGAACAGTAACACATTAGTTAACTTATCGAAATTGAGGAAAAGAGGATTCTTTGGGCGGATAAACTGTCACCTGCTAAAAAGGAGGGCGTCTAATCTTATTTCTTACAACTGATGCCAGGAAAGAAAGGTAATCGTGTCCAGGGGATGTTCTGAGAAAAGTGCCATGCTGTCATTTCAAATATAAAGGCAGCAAGAAGACGTTTTTGAGTGTGAATAGCCTGTGAGTGCAGCACCCTCTGCGAGGAAAGGGGTGTGAACACCATACTGAATGCCGCAGCAGGAGGACCACACAACCACAACCGACAGTGTTCCAACCTTCAAGTACACACACTCCAGTCAGTACAAATCAGGAGCTAAGAGCAGAAGGGGGACAACCACGCTCCTCTTTCAGAGCGGGGAGTGAATCCATACTGTCCTGAAGTTAACAGATGTAGGTCGGGAAAAAAAAAAACCACCTCTGATCTCTTTGATCTTCTCCTTACCCTTAGTGAGATCTTTTGTTTGACGATAACAGGAAAAAAAAAATCCCTAAATTAAACTGGAAATACTTCAGACCTGCAGGTAAATTTTTAAGCACAAAAGATACTAGTTCCTGAAGCTTCCAGTCCCGGTTTTCTGTGTGCTTGCTTCTACCAGGATGTGTGACTGAGCTCATTCTAATGTCTTATCTGTCTTTCTATGTGACTGTAGACACTTTCAGAATGAGCTTCTCAGAAAAGAACACCAGCTTTCTGGATAATGTGATCTGAAGCGTTTTTGTTTTTCCGTACTCTTCATTCTATGGCTTAAGATTCTTTTCTGCTGAGCCTATCACTTTTTTTTTTTAACTCAAAAGCAGACGATGAAACTGCACCTGTGTTACAATTAAAATGTGTCGGTCCAGATAAGGATTAGATGCAGACAGAAATAATACCCAACACTGAATGGTGACGTTCTGCGTGAAAAGTTCCGTCCTTTGAAAGTTTCTGTTCATGTTACTAAAATGTCTGAACAGGGTTTAAAAAAAAAAAAAAAAGCTTTCTGTAAGTAACTAAAGCCCTGAGCGGAGATTCTGAGAGCACATAAAATGAAGTCTATTGGTGAAGCATTACAACTTGGAAAGAAATTGGCTTTTTCTTGGGAAAGGCAGCAGCAGATCACGAAAGTGAAAACTACCTGAATGAGGCGATGGGTCCCCTTCCTCTCTCCGTGCCTCACCGCCGGTCACGACGGAGGTGTTGGCCCCGCCGGGCACCACCCCCACGGGCTGGGCCATGACGACTCCGTGCTCCTCCGCCTTGTCATCAAAGCTTCCCATGAGCGCCTTCCTGATAATGTCTTCCAGACCGAGGTTACTGGCAGGGTCGGCGAAAGAATGACCTCTAGAGCTAACTGAGCCTGGAAGAGACAAGCACAGCGTTTCTGCTCAGTTCTGAAAGGCAGCTGAGAACCGGAAGGAACAGTCTGCGCAGAGGCTGTCGGCCACTGCCTGCCGCACCTGAGGGCCCATGCGCACGCCACCTCCATCCACCGAGAGGGACTTGAGTGCTGCGTCACTCACTCACTTTTATTAAAGTCACTCCACGGTTTTCTTCTATTTCAGCTCCCTAGTTTCTATGCTGGTCTTTAATGGTTTTGATTCTCTTTGTTCACTTCTCTCTCCAGCAAGTATGTACTGAACCTCAGCTCCCTTTTTACTGCTACTGACTATCTCCTCCCTGACTAAATGACACGAATTTATTTATCTGTGCGTCCCGGAGCGTCCCCTGGGGTGCAGTCGGTACCCTACATGTCTGTTGGCGTCACTGCCACCAGACGCCGATTTCCGAGCGGCAGACGCGCTGTGTGGAGAGGCTCACCTGAGGTAGTGACCGCCGGCAGATTAAAGATCTCCGTCCCCGGCTGCGCGGCGGCTGTATTTAAATAAACATCCACGTTAATTGAGGCGTGACAATCATATACGCAGGAAGAGAGAAAGTCTCAAAACCCTCCAATAAAATTCACCTTTTTCATTTTCCATGATCTCAACCTTATTTTTCACCAGTTAAGTGAAAATAAAGTGAAAGAAATAATTTTTTAAAAAACTCGGGCAACAGAAAACTGGATGAGGTCAGAAGATGAGAACAGGAGCGATACACCCAGAGGCAGGAGAGACACCGCGCTGCTGGAGAAGCAGGAGGAGGAGAGGAGACCTGGACCTAAGGTGACCCCGGCCAATGCCAGCAGGTGTGAGGCGGCCTGACCTCTGACCCCACGGGGAAGAGCATGAAAATGACCGGGGGTCTCCCAGCTGTGGGTCACTGTGGACTACTCTCATGGTCCCGGGAAGAGACAAAGATTCCCGCCAAGCCTGCGATCTGTCACTGGCACAGTCTGACGACAGGCGGCACGGCGCAGGAACGGGAGGAACCTGGGAACGCAAACAGTGTTTTCGTCCCAACCTTCAACTTGATGCTGAGAATTGGGAAGAGAGAGAAGACTGCCGGGAGGAGGTGGGCGGCTAAACAAACAGTCCCAGGGCAGGATGTGGTGTTTGGGATGTGCCTGCAGCAGGATGGACCCTTCCCTGGAGATGAGACCGGGCTCTGGAGACGGGCCTAGAAACTAACTTTCTAGATCAGGGAAGCTGTAAACTGGCAACAGGAGGAGGAAGAGAGAAATCCCCAGAAGAGCTTACACAATAAGGACCGTCTCCCTGCTTACGGGTCCAGTGACATTTACAATAAAGAAACCGAACCTGAACAAATACCAAGTGACAGATACAGCCTTGCAGTCCTCATAGAAGTTTGTGGAATAGGACTCATTAATTCATTTGACAAATATTTACTGAACAATTATCTGATTGAATCATCATAAAATCACCTTCTTACTGATCAAAATGGCCAGATAAAGGCAACTTCACATTTTTCAACCCATGAGAATTCAAAGATCCTGTGTTTAAAATGAACGCCCTTCCTTGACCTCTGGAGCTCACAGTTCAGTGTGGCTCTTCCTGAGGCCAACAGAACAGAATCCCCTGGGTGCCTCAGTAACCGTGCCGACCACAGTCCTGGGGCCTGCGCTCCAGGGACTGTGACAGATATCAAGTTTAAAGAGATGGGCAAGCTTGGGAGAGAACACGATCACTATTCAGAAATGAGACACAAGGAAGAACAGCATGTGCGAGCTTGTCTGGGAGCCAGACTCGACAGGAAGAGGGACGGGGGACGATGCCAGAGAGTGACAGTGGAGCCACAGTGGCGGTAAGCGTGGCAGGGGAGGAGGGGCTAGAGACTTCTCTGTGTGGAGAGGTAGAATGTTAATTCAGGGTTAGACATTTCGGAAGCAAGATATTCCGAGAAGACATGAGGTCTGCAGAGGTAAGTAAGTAAAACCTAGTAGAAAAAGCTGAAGTCCAGATACGACTTCGGAGTTCTCGGCACACAGTCTAAACTCCCAGAGTGGATGACAGGACTCAAGGATTTTATCGCATGAGCAGAACACTGGGAAAACCAGCATCCAAGGGCCAGGCAAAGCAAGACCGAGCTGCTAAGGAGACATAACACATGGCCAGAGTAGTAGAGGAAAAACACGGGAGAACACAGTGTCTGAAAGGCAAGAGAAGAGAATATTTCTGGAAGAGGAAAATGGTTCATGGGAGGTCAAATAAAATAAGTTTTAAAGCATTATGGTTTTTGAAGAATAAAGTCACCAATGTCCTCGGTGGGCAAGCTGAACTGAGAGACAGACTTGAAACAAAGTGGTCTTGGTTGCTGATGGCTTGGATTTCTCAGTTCTATTTCCTGAGGACGACTGAATGTGCCCCGGGGACCCATCAGCCCACTGGATCCTTAATACAATTCCTTAACTGTCCCTTTCCACAATCGAAAACAGTTCTGGCAATCAAAACACTCCTCCAGCAATTTTGTTAGTACTTGCCTTAAGCCGTTCATAAATTTTATCTTGGGTTAAAGTTAGGTACTTGTTTCATTACACGTTTTCAGAGTCAAGACCATCTGTCATCCTGCAAGCACCCAGCACAGGACCCTGCTCAGTAACTAACTGAATGGGCGAACGAGAGAGCCACTGCCTGAGGACAACGGAAGACAGAAGACAAAACCAGAAAGTAGGCTGCCTCCAGTCACATGGCATTTTCCTGTCAAGAATTTTTTCCCCACTAACGTGGCAAGACCAAGACCAGAGAGGATGAGTGCAAACCACACGAAGGGGACAGAGTTCTGCGCTGGCTGCCGTCCGTGCTTGGGCAGACCCCCCTCCGGTTCTGAGAGAGTCAGAGGACAAGCGCGCCAGACTTTTGTTGGTGACATCTGAGGCACCGTAAATAACAGATGAAACCAGTGACAACATGGAAAAATGTCACAATAATTTTTTTTAAAAAAGAAAGTATATCTGTGCGCCTAATAGCAATTCTGGCCGATATTCGAAAATGTTTCTCTTTCAGATGATTTGTTGCCACTTCAAAAGAGAAAGGTCACAAACAGTAACTGACACTGGGCTTGTCCTTTTTTCTCTCTGACGTTCAACCTTTATTGATCACAAAGGGTCAGATCCAGACGCACTACCCCTGGCAGTCCGGAGTTCAGAGCCCACAGTTTCTCGTGACGGGGTCAGGAGACCAGCAGTCGCAGGTTAGAGAAACAAAGCAGAGTGGGGACGGCCCACATCCAACAAACTCTTGCCACGTCTCCGGATACGCTTGACGAAAAGAGGCAGAAGTAGGACCGAGCGATCGTGGGAGCGAGCGCCAGGAACAGAGCGTGAGGAGGCGCCCCCGAGGGACTGTGCGGATGCCACAGAGCTCTCGCCTACCACGTGTCTCCCAACGACGCGGGGGCGACGCTGTGAGCAGAGAGCCGCTGGAGGAGCGTGGGCCGGCGTCTCACTAGTGAGGCAGGCTGCACGTTCCTAGACGTCTCGGCCTCCTCATCTGCGCTCTGGAGACAATTCCGCTGCAGCACGTAGGGCTGTTTGTGAGGCTGGAATGAGTTTATCGGGCTTACAAGTGCCTAGAGTTGTCTCCTCTCTGACTCTACAGCCGTTTGCTACCATCATGACTGTCGTTCTGCTTTTACGTGGTGGAGGGATCACGTTTGCAGACGGATGCTGAGTGACTGAACCGAGATCCAGGAAGACCATGCTAGGGCAGGAAAGTCACTGCACAGCACAAGCACAGACTGCCGTGGCCTGTCCTTGGAGCCAGAACTACAGAGGTACAGCGAGGGAAAGGTCTGGGTCGAGAGCAGCACATTAAGAGAGGCCTTGATATTTCTACTGGTGTTAAGTGCTCTAGAACCTAACTGTACTGCTTGCCAAAAACCCTTAATATTAAGTGACACATTTAGGGGCGATCATCCCACACTGCTCACAGCCTGTGGACAGGCAGAGCTAAAGAAAGTGGTTTTCTGTGGAGAGCATCTGACACGGGAACCAGCGTGGGATGAACAGCAGATGAAACGGGATGTTTCCAGAGATAAGACTTGAAGGACATGACTTGTCTTCAAATGGCAGAGGAGAGGTCATGGAGAGAAGGCCCAAAGGGTAAAACTAAGACCAGTGCGTGAAAAAAATGCAAGGAGCTGATCCAGCTCCACAGAAGAGAAGTGTCCCAGGCCCCACACTTGTTCAGAGAGAACACAGGCAGCTTCAGAAAGCAGCAAGTTCTTGCTCGCTAGCAGGCCATCTTCACTCACGGCAAACGTCTGAGAAGAGGCTTTAAGCTCAAGTGTGGTTGGACAGACGCCTATAAGAGCCTGCGAACTCAAGGACCGCATGAGAAGCAGCACCGGAGAGGTCATTATTAATGCAGGTTTTATTTTGGGATTCGTGAAAGAAATCCCACTTACCCATCTCAGAGTCACCTCCACCAGAGGAGTTCAACTTACGAAAAATCTCCTGCTTCTTTGATTTAACCATGGGTGACGTGTTTTCAAGCTTGGTGAAGAATGAAGGCAAGTAGCTTATACTCCCTGGCGAGCGGGAATCATTCCTGTGGGGACACAGTTGTGTCTGTTAGTAGCTCTGTTTCGTCATGTGCCCCTAACCCTGGGGACTTCCATGGAGTATGTGGGAGAACTACCGCTTCCCCACCCCGTGTGTGTGGTGACAACCGGACGTCAGATTTCAGGACACAAACTAATATGTTAGCGCTCTCACAAAATCAGGACAGGAATGGGGATGATCTAGGACAGAGATTCTTAACAAAGACCCAATAAGCAGCAAATGAGGTTAATGGGAAAATGTAGAAACAGCTCACCCCGCCATCTGCCTAAGAGCCCAGACACGGTATGTTTACAGCTGCCCCACAGACTGGGGACTATTCCACTAGCAGAACGACTCTGAAGTACAACACATTAGAACTAATGGCACTATCTGCCTGAAAATAGCAGGCGCTCATACGTAAGCAATCCGACCTGAGGCCTTCAAGAGAAGAGCTTCCACATAGAAATAGAACTGCCTCCACTACAACATTTCAGGCCTCCCACCCCATGAGCTGAGCTTCACGTAAAACCTTTCACAATCCACTCGAAGCCTCCTATGCTAACCCATCTTAAACAAGTTTCCTTACCGGCTCCAGACCACCAGTGGTCTAGCTAGAGCCGGAGATGGTAGCAAAGAACATGTGGAAGGCTAATCTGGTCATGTGGATTCACTGAAACTTAAGAATCCCTTCTGCATGTCAAGAGAGACAAATATGCAACAGAAAAAATAAGTAAGATGTGGCCCTGTCCTCAAAAAACTCACAAACTTAAGGGAAAACATGTAAACATATCATTAAATGTAACATCATCCCCCTTTCCAAAAATGGTTTTTCTTCATTTCCTTGAAAGGTACCAACATCTATTTGCCTCCCCGTGAGTACGTATGACACGTAAATATCCCAGAGCACACTGTAAGGAACGCACCAATGGCAGTGAGACCTCGGTGTAAAGCTGGACCCTCCCTCTCTATCTGACCGCGGCAAATCCGGTCTTCCCCTCTCAGAACATCGCAGGTGCCATACACCAAGCAAACCACATTCACAGGGACTGAAAGGCGTTCCAGGGACAGCAAGCAGCTGGTCGTGGACAAAGAAGGGTCAGGGTGCAGTGGCAGAAACTAGGTGTGGCAAGAACCTGCTCACAGAAACTCAAATGCCAACCCAAGGACTTGGCGCTTGAGTCTGTGAGTTTTAGACGAAGGCTCTAGGGAAAGTGGACCAGGTCGAGGCCGAATCGAAGGTGGCTAATCCAGATGGGAATAAAAATCTAGTAAGAATTCACAGGGGTCGGGTTAGGGTTAGAAACAGGTAAGGAAAATACGTGAAGTAGTCACTTCCCTCGCACGTACAGCCCACAAGGCTCGGTACCTGCCTCGCACGCAAACAGTGGTTGGATCAGAGGGTGACCACACGGATAAAAACGTGTTTTAAAAAAACAGATCTAGGGGCGCCTGGGTGGCTCAGCCGTTAAGCGTCTGCCTTTGGCTCAGGTCATGATCCCAGCGTCCTGGGATCGAGCTCCGCATGGGGCTCCCTGCTCGACGGGGAGTCTGCTTCTCCCTCTCACGCTCCCCTTGCTTGTGTTCCCTCTCTCACTGTCTCTGTCAAATAAAATAAAATCTTAAAAAAAAAAAAAAAAACCCAAAAAACAAAACCACCATCTAGAAGGCTTAATTTCAAGAAAAATAATGAACACTTTTTTTCCTATAACCTATTTAAGTATCACTTTTTCATTAAAATGCGCTAGCATTAGATCACCAGGGAAACAGACTGCAGGGTCCTTCAAGACTCCTATCCTGACACACAAGCAGAAGGGAGAAGAGGCACCGACCTAAGGAAAACCGAAAGCACATCACACGCACGCACGCACGCACACACACGCACGCACACACGTGGGAGCTGCCGGACAGGAAGACAGCTGGCCCCTCACCTCTGTTCTGCGGGCTCTGCTCCTCTCTGAGACAGTAGCAGCATGCTGTCCTGTTTCTCATGCACAACTGGAACCTGGGGCGGGGAGATGGGCTCGTAGGACTCAGAAGGGACGTGACTCCTCTCCGGGGATTTTCCAGGCCTGACATTGTAACACAGAAGGTATTAGATTGTGTTCCTAGGGCCCACCTACAAATGACCCGAAACAAACTGGTTCACTCATTACTTCACTGAGGAGAAGGAATAAAAGCTAATTTTTATCAGCAAAAAGATGCCTCAGGTTTTCATTATACACCTGGTTACCAAAAAGTCTGTTGCTGCTGCTTTATCCACGCATGCACACCAAGCACCCCGGACAGGCAGTGCTCCGCTGGGAGGTCAAGGTCACTGTGTGCTTCGCCATCACACCCCACCACCCCAGTGAGCCCTCCAGGCTTTCACTGCTTACCAGGTCTTTCCCCATTAAGTTAAGAGAAAAAGGGCCGGAGTACCAAACTGAACCCTGGGCGCTTGTCCCTAAGGAAGTCCAGACAGGCTCGAGTTACACCCTTGTAGGGCTAGGTGGTTCTCTGCAATTTACCGGTCTTCCTCTGGCTACCATGTTGGTAAGAACAATGTGAGAGACACATACTGTTTAGACCAAAAAAAAAGTTTTTGGCTTAGTGATTATACATTTAAGAGCCACCCGTGACCTTTGAGTATAATTATATATGGGTATACGCCCTGTCACCTCCTTTCCCAATCAACCCCATCCAATTTTTACAGGTGGCCATTTTTGACCATTTTTCTTTGAGTTCTTTGGTGGTTACCACTAAAAATCTTACACTTTTCTTGATTTATCAAACTTGAAACAGTATCTATCACCTCCCTTCATTGAAAGATGAAGAACTTGACTTGAATATACATTAAAAAGATACGGTACCAACTGCCCAGACAGTGAACATTCCAAGAATATACAGAGGGGAAATCCTCATTTGTATTTCTCAAGGAATGAAGGCAAATAAATTTTAGGCGTACGTAATGAATCCCCTATCTTGTAGGGGATTTGTAGAGAAGAACAGTAAAACAACATGTTTTACTGTTGGGAAATGAACATAGAGTTTGAAATAAAAGCCATACCTTCCCCTGGATTTGTCCACAAGATTTTCTGGAGAGACCCTTGACCCTGGTCTTTGATGGTGGACAGACTGAGACTGGGATTCTGGGCTATAACGATTCGATGTTTTAGTCCTCACGGGCGTGGACACCACAGCAGAGGGTGAATTTTGGAATGCAGAAGTGGGAGGCTGCTGGGGAGGCTGTGTGGAAACTTGATTTCTAGCAAAATCTTGTGTGATAATTTGCTGTGAATGAAAAAAGAAGGAGCTGGTTAAACCCGTTGAGTACTTGCCAAAAAATGTAGCATAAAAAAACCTGGACAGCTTTTTTGTGACTCTCTGTGAAATGTGCTTTCTGCATTGACCAAAGAAAGAAACATGAACAGAATCACTTACACAGATGTGATCAGCGAGCGTGATGAGACGGTGGGTCCTGGGCACCTGCCCCACCGCGTCGGCCTGTGAGGAGGCGGGCAGCTGCTGCTGCGGAGACAGTGGTTCCTGCTGCGGTCGGTAGTGATGTAATGGTCCTTCGTACTGTCTGGTGGCTTCACCTAACGGAGGACAGACAGATGTTTTACTCAGAGATGCCCCAGCCTTCCTCTCATTATCAAACACCAAGCAGAACTCAGAGGAGCACATACGAATGATGGGATACCTATCTCTACACAGAATTCGTTATCTGAATCTCGAAAGGAAAAACACTGACTAACAGGAATCAGGACTAGTGTAGAATGAACTGTGAGAGCGTAAGTGGGCGAACGAACCAGCAACTGTTTCCTGTATCATTAAATACGAACAAAGGGGTGATCAAGAAAAGCTGAAAACCAACTTTCTGTGAGTGCGGTTGTGCCTGTCTCTACAACAGACTCCTGTAACGATGACTCTGGAACAAAACCAGACCAGTTCGTTCTTAACGTGGTCCAGACGGGATAATCAGAAGCCGACGACAGAGCAGGTGAGGAAGCACGTGAGCCGGCGGCTGACGGATACATACTGTCTGCCTGCGCCGCCTTCACCACCTCCGGCTGGTAGGCCTGCAGCTTCTCTGGGGGCGGCGCCGGGGAGCCGGCGGGGCTGATCACCTCGATAGCGTCGCCGGGGGCTTCATACCGATGAGAAGATACTGGAAGAAAAGCAAAGAGTCTGATTTTAAAACGAATCCTGGGAAACGTTTCAAAAGTCCAAATTCTTCAAACCTATTCACATATTTTTGTTTTTTATTCTCAGAAATGGTCGATGATAAAAACCAACCAGCTCAATGCACTGGTCGCAGCGGTCCGCAAGTGCTCCCCCTGGTTCTTAGTCTCTGTAGGGACCCGGGCTTTCGGACACCGGGTGGCCCCTAGGACCGTTAGGAGAGGCAGGCTGGGGAACAGATCTGTGACGCTCTCCTGGGAGCTGGAGAACACCGCCACCAGGAAGGACACTCCTCAGGGGAGGCCGAACAAATCAGAGAATAGATCACAGTTCACCGTCTCCAATGATTAAAATTCCAGGGGACAGTCGGCTCTTAGAAAAACCTTCAGGCTACACGGTTGCTTCATTGCCACAATCCTATTAAAGCTACAGATGAAGTAACATCATATAACAGTTTTCATAAATCACTGGATTACTGCAAACAAAAAGTATTACTCCAAATGATTTCCCAGCATGGTTACACTGTGAAAAGACACAGAAATGGTAGGGAATGTCTGAAAAGCAAATTCAAAGGATGCCCACATCAGAGAAGGCCCCTCCTTTAAGCACAAGTTCCCAGGAAGCCTGACTGAGGGTCGATGCAGCAGGGGTCCAGGCCGCTGTTCACAGTCCTGCTGTGGCCTCAGAGTGAGGCGCCAGGCACACGGAACCTCCTGCTCTGGAACCTTCTGACTTTAGCGTGTACTCCACATCTACAGGCTGCAAAATCTGAGAAAACTCTCAGAGGCTCAAAGGGTCTATGCAGCGCTGGCTGGAGCAGCAGGGCAATCAGTCCATGGGTCCTGGACACAGGGACAGCAGCTCGGGATGACCTCTATTACCGGGCTCCCACCAAGGTCCTCCAGCACCCAACTGAGCAGCCCTTTCTTCCTACCCCTTCACCAAGCCAGGCAGCTTGCAATTAGCTGGGTTCTAGTTCACTCAGGAGAAGAGAAATCTGGTAATCAGGATGGAAATGATCTTTCAGGAACTAAAATAAATAACTGTTTTCCAAGTAATTTAGACTACTTGCGACTTCGGTATCCACTGGCATTCATCACTGTTTATGTCCCCAGCACCCTGAATCTGCTCACCATATCCAATATACACTCCCTAGAAAGTCTGAGGCTAAACTGTCTTCCCCTTCAGGGGGAAGGAGGCTCTGAAGGGAAAACTGAAAACCACACTGAGTAACAGTAAATAGCCTGTGGACTCCACGCAAGTCATTCGCCCAGTGATAAAAAAGATAACCCCACTCAGAAAAGACAAACCTTCTATTTTCAGACCTTCCGAAGGTCAGACTCCTAGAGCAAGATCTGGTTTGTGATGCTAACTGAAAGGGGTGCTAGCGAGTGACTACAGCGCCGTGCGCCCCGGCACCCTATAAGCCACGGGCTGGATGGGTCACCAGGTGTGCTGGTGACCCCCCTCCAGGCCTGCTCCCGCAATGGCAGACCCTCAGCTAGCAAGTTTCTGTGCGTGAAATATCTGTTTTGCAGATGTTCACCCTTCCAGGCGAACACAGGTTTTCTGTCTACACAGCAGACTACCAATCTGCCCCCTTCTTTCCAAAAAGCTCAGCCATGGGGTAGATATTTACCCAAACAGATTATAAGCAGGCACAGGGAGAGGTACAAAGAATTACGCATTGCATTGCTCATGCATAAGAAATCGCCAACTCTCCTCAATTTCATTAACAAGAACAAAAGAGAGATGCCCACATATGGTTAAATTACTTCAAGTATTAGCAGGTACTTGCTTAAATACCCGATTCTTCCTTCAGGAATTCTATACAGAATTTAGACAGTCGTTAAAAATAATTTGAAATAACTCTTCCAGCATTTTACTGTAGATTTGTGAACTCTTACGGACTCACAGGATAGATGTCAAAATGACTAACGAGACCTGATCAAAATCCAACTTGCAACGATAGCAAACTGGTGGTCACCAGAGGGGAGCTGGGGGAAACCAGGAACAGGGATGAAGGGTACACTTATCACGCAATGCGCACCGAGTCATGGACAGAAGTGCTGAATTGCTATGTTATACACCTGAAGCTAATATAACACTCTATGTTAACTAAACTGGAATGAAAGTAAAATTTAAAAACAGTTTAAAATAAAAAGAAACACATGAAAACAATTGTAGAAAATGAGCACAGAAGAGGACGATATGCATGAAGGAATAAAAATCACCAATACACATATGAAAAAATTTTTTTTTACAGATCCAGCTTGCAAAAAAGGTGTAACGTAAATACTACCAATGACCAGCAATACAGTGGTCTCACTTTTTTAAAATTTGTGTCTTAGTAAAAGGATATAAGAGGCTTTGGGGTATCAACTTAAATACTGAACCTCATTCCAGAAAACGCTTCATAAGAGGCCTTGGTAGCCTCTCTGACCTCTCAGAGGCCCAAAAATGTTCATGAGCTCCGCCCTACTTTACAATTTTACCTCTATACAGGACACAGTGTTTTCATGGAAAATACCTTTGACAGGCATACTTAGGAAACTCTGAAGTTTAAATCATCATGACAAATAGCAGAAGAGACATTTTTGCACTACTAAACCACAAAACCTTCCCGTTACATTTACTCTCAGATCAGGATTTTCTTTGTACCATATTGTTCTGCTTTACCGAAAGAATAAAGTAATTCTTTACTCAGAGATCACATTGCAAAACTCAGATTGAGATACATACAGCTACTAGAAGAGTCTGAACTTTGAGAGCCACGTTCCCTCGCATCCTTGTCCGAGGCAATTTGCCGGGTGATGATCACGTCTATGAAGTTAGCTGCAGTAATGGTAGTCTTCCCTCGGGTCCTTAGCTCTTCCTCATATCTGGATTTTGGAGGAGGCCCTTTATCTTTCCCAGCCTCAGAATAAACTACTGAAGAATGAGGCTGGGGCTTGCCACTTGGAAAGGCTGCAGAAGTGTACAGACACTGAACAGATCTCTTCTCCACCTCCAGGGTTTTCTGCTCTAGCTGCTGTTGTTCACTAACTGCGGCTGACCTGCTTCTCAAATTTTCTTCTAACCTGGAAGCTTCATGCTTACTCTCTTTTGTTTTGGAAACCTCCATCTGGGGGGCGGAGGCTGCGGCGTCCACAAGGGCAGCTAGGGCGTCCGCAGCGGTGCTGTAGCGGGAAGCCGGCAGGCCTTGGCTTATGGACGGGCCCCCGGCGGGCAGCGGCCTGCGAACGAAAGCAAACCACACAGAAGTCCGTGAAGGGCAGGCTCTGCTGGGGGTGGGCTGGGGTGGCGGAAGGGGACGCTGCAACCTGACTGCAGGTCACACCACCGCAGTTACACGTCTCCGAGTGTGCGGGAGCCAGAGACCGCTGCGTTCGGTCAAAATGCTACACGGGACTTACATGATGCGGAGCTGAGCGCTTGGGTCCAAAGGTGTGATTACACTGGTTCCATTGGTTCCCTGGAACACGCTGGGTCTTTGCTGCAGCATGGTCTCCTGAGCTCTCACTGAAGGGGACGGGGAGCGGACATATCCATGACTGCCAGGTCGGCTGGGCTGTTCTGAGCCTGTGAAGGCAAAAAAAAAAACCCAAAAAAACAAAACCAAAAAAGAAGAAAAGACAAGACATAAGGAAAAAGCTAGAGACAGCGACATATAGGGGCTGTTCATTTCCTAATATTCCTAAACAGAAAAAAGGTAAGAAACCTGAAACCCAGGCGCTTATGTCTGAGGCCTTTCTAGAAATATGTTGAGTTTCTCGATAAAGATGTAATAAAACCATACTAGCAACTCGAAACAAAAACATCAACTATCATTTACTGTCACTTCCATTTATGTGACAAGTTTCTACAGTGATTCCTGAGAGAAACAAAAGGAACACCAACAATCACATAGTTGGTCCTTTAACAACAGGGGTTTGAAGGGCACGGCTCCACCTACACGTGGATTTGTGTTTTGAAAAATCAGCACAGTACAAGTGTAGATGTATTTTCTCTTCCTTTCGATTTCTCATTTTGTCTCTAGCTTACTTTACCGTAAGAATTCAGTACATGGTACACAGACCATACAAAACACGTGTCAGTCAGCTGTTTCTGTTCTCGGTCAGGCTTCCGACCAATAGCAGGCTGTCAGCAGTTAAGTTCTGGGGAGTCAGAGTTATGGCTGGATTTTCCAGTGCAGGGGGGTGGTGTCAGCTGCCCTCCCTCCAATCAGATAAGTTCATCTCAGATTTTTCCTCAGACTTTGGTGTGCTGATCGTTTCCAGAATCCCATTCGGTACAGCCGTCTAAGTATCGTGATGGACACGGCACACTGCCGCCAAGCCCGGGGTCTGAGCAGCTTCCTCTCACCGCAGCTCTCCCTGCCCCGCTCCGCCTCTGTCCTCCCCAGCGAAGCCTTTCTCACCGTGCTCTCACCGTCACTCACGCCGCCCTCCCCAAAGGCTCAGCTCCGCAGCTACACTTCCCCAGCCGCTGAGACTATTTTGTTCACTGACCTCAGCTCTCCCATAACAAAGCCACAGCCACTACTCCCTGCGAAGATCTCAACCTCCCTCTCTAATCACTTTCTTCTCTGCCTCCTCTGTCCTTTGTCCTCAGAAGGGCTGGCCGTTTTGGCTTACGCCCCTACATGCACAGCACGGACCACTTAGCACAAGCTTCTCGGCCATCTTCTCCCTTCTGACCACACAACAGCTTATGTAAGCATTTCTGTATTCCCAGAAGAGGAACTGCTATTAAGTTTTTGTGCCCCTGCAAAGACTATCCCTGTTTACACTGCCACTGACGATGTGTGAGAGCCCGTTTCTTTGGACACAACAACACAGAATACTTATCAATTTTTTAAATGTCTGATGGAGTAAGATGGTATTATACCACCTTGAATCTGCATGTTATTCATTAATGGGATCACGAGCATTTTTAAAATATAGTTCCTACCAAAGTGATGCTTTCTTTAATTAAATCAATGTCCATGGTTTTTAAGCCACCAACATATAATCAGTGTTAGGGTGCTATTTCACAATTCACTAAAGCCTTTCCTGTGGTCAGACACTTAGTGATTTTTGACTACATACAGTCAATAAGGTTATGGCTCAATGTCTCCAGGCTTTGCAAACCACTGATTTATTCCACATAAATCCTCAGGAATGACGTTACTGGGTCAGATACAAAGACCAGCTCTGGGCCCCTGCTCTATACTGCCACCACGTCCCCCTGACTGTGAGTGTGAGAGCCTGCCTGCCCGCCTTCCGTCTGCACCCACCTCTCTGACCGAGTCTCTGGTCCCCTCTGCCTGCACCTCTAACACCCCTGCCAGTAACGCCTATGGACTGAGCCCCCACCTCCCCACACACCGGACGCTTGGAAATCTCATCCAAGCCAGAGTCACGGCCCTTGCAGGGGACTCCTAGGTCACCATGTTCAGCCTGTCTCTTCTCCTAAGTGCCAGATCTGTCTGACAACACAGACATGGGAAGTACTTTCCTTTCACTGATGGAACAGAACGCAAAATGACAAATCTACCACGGGTTACAAGGAATGTTCCAGAGATGGGGCAAAGTACGTCCCACAATGAAACTCCCTCCCTCTCCTTTCCCTACTCCTTTCCCTACTCCCACTCTATCTTCTGTGCAGACACCCCCCTACCCACTGAGTTACGGCCCAGTCCTCTGCATGCACGGTGATGCGTTCTTCCCGGCACTTCCCTCCCAGCCCTGCCCAGCTGCAAACATCACCGCTGCCAGCGCACACGAACCACAGACACGGCCTCGCTGTCCTCCTGGTGCCACCCCACGCCACCCCCCAGGCTTCTAACCCCCCTCAAGCCTCTCTCGTGTAAGTGCCCCTCATCACGTCACCAGCCTCCTTGCCGAATGGCAGCGCCTGTGATTCCCAATGTCACCCCACCCTCTCCCTGTACGGCCATCTTCCTCACACCCCACCTGTGCTCGGGCCACTCTCAGCTTTACTGAGCTCCGCGCCCAGGACCTTCGGGCCCAGTTGTAGCCAAATGCCGGGGCCCAAAAACAACGACGCCTTCCTTCCTCGTGAAAACCTCAGCTTCCTGCTCGAGTTCATGTCTGCGCCATTCCCACTCCTGCGGCCCTCTGGCCTGTACCTCACTTAAGGCGCGAGACGACTTTCTAGCTCCTCGTTCCTGTGTTTAAGATCACCCGACGCCCCGTCGTACCGATGACCAAGGGGTGTCCACGGCACGAACAACAGCACGCCGCTCACCTGGCCGAAGGTAGAGGTCTGAGGACGCGGCCGCCGCGATCCGCTCCCGCTCCTTCTCCCGCTCCCGCTCCCGCTCAGCACTGGCGGCCGCCGCAAGGTGTGTCGAGTGGCCTATAAAACATAAAAATCGGCAACTTAGACACAAGAACACCAACCCATCAGATATGAACAACTTCCACATTTTTAAGTGAAAATTTTTCAAAACATTCCAAACTTAAGATGTAGACAGTTTAAGAGTCTTGAATGACAGGTGACACCTAACACAAGCTTCTGGGATGTTTCTGGCGTATCTGGTGACAGACAGCATGTAACAATTAAGTATTCAGCGAAAAATAGCAGACCAGGGGCTCTCAGTTGGCTGAGTATCCGACTCTTGATTTCAGCTCAGGTAGTGATCTCAGGGCGGTGGATCGAGGCCCACGTCGGGCTCCCCCCTAAGCAAATTCTGTCCCTCTCCCCCTCCTCATCCCCCTGCTCTCTCTCTTTAAAAAAACCCCAAAACCAAAAAAACCCAGCAGACCAAATGGGGGAAAGTGCCCCAAACGCCTTCAAAGGCTACGCTGTCAACACGTAAGCACGCTGGTCCTGTCAGAGGGGGATGTGACCGGCCTCTTACCTGGAGACATGGACGCAGAGTTGTAGGGCCTGGGCGGGAAAGTAATCTGTGTGCCAGGAATATAAGTGATTCTGTCCATGGGAGGAGTACTTGTCCCCCCGGGATGAGGCACTAAAATCGCCGGAGGCATGTTGGTCAGGTCAATGATTCCTGCTCGGACGACAAAGACAATAAAAGGATGTTAAATGTCCGTTTTTCTAGAGATACAGAACTGTACGTGGCTTACTGTACGTGGCTTTTCTAAATCGTTTCTCTCTACAACCCAACGATACTTTGCATACAGTATAAATAAAGACTGTTAAGATCATCGTGACTTTGGAAGACCTTTAAATATACACAAGGCTATGACATCCTGTGCCCCATACGAGTCACCTCGGAGCACGGACAGATTAGGAGACAGCAAACTGATAAAACGAGGACTTCAGGTAGTTTGGTTACGGCAGTGTTCTCTGAAACTCCCCGTCTTGACGCGTTCTCTGTCCGCCCCCGAGGGCTACAAGCTACAGAGGCAAGGACAGGGCTGCCTCTTCTTTCGTTCCACCGTTCACTCAGCAAATACTCATCGATACTCGGTACACCTAACGCATCGTGGGAAACGCGAAGGCAAAGACACGCACCCCTGGTGGCTGGGTATGGGAGCCCCAGCTGCTGCTCCCGCGGGGAGAGGCCTCTGGCCACGTCCGGGCGCAGGTTCACCTGCATCTGCTGTGAGGTAATGTAATCGTTGAGGATTGTCTGTCTGGTGTTCTCCATGGCGTAAAGCTGGTACTGGCTGGGGTAGGCGGGGGTTGGGGAGAGCTGTCTCTGAAACAGGTAAGCGGCGGCTGCTGGCGGACAGAATGAGAGAAAGGCACTTAGGGGAAATTCGTTTGCTGAACACCACCCACAGAAAGACGTGCGCTCCTGCTGTGGCGCCCACATGCGCGGGCAGCTTTAGCGTGGCCGGGACGCCGCGGGGAGTGACGGAGGTGCCCGTTGCACCCGGACACGTCAGCGAGACGAGTACACGCATTCTAACGTCAGACGTCACGGTAAAGGGGGGACAACTAGGCCCGGGACGGGCGAGAACATTTTCGCTGGAAGGACAGGAGCTAAGGAACTTCTCAAGCAGCTGCGCTTTCGATCCTCGCCACGCAACATCACTACACGTTCACCTAGGTCTCCACGAGCTGCGTGTGCAAATCAAATTATTTCTGTAGTACTGATCGTTCAACACGACCAAACGTAAAGACACGTGAACACACTTTGTGACAAATAATGGATTTCCTGGGGCTGAAAATGATTCGTCTACAAGCACTGAATTAGTGCGTGTGTTTAGAGCAGAGATGAGCCAACTTATTCCATAGGAGGCCAGATGGTAAACATCTCAGGCTCCATGGACCATGTGTCTGCTTCACCTACTCCACCCTGCCACTGTTGCATGAAAGCCGCCACACACCGAACACCCACAAACGTGTGCCTGTGCTCTCACGAAACTTTATTCCCACAAATGGGCAGCAGCGGGATTTGGCCCCTTGGCCACAGTTTGACAACGTGGGTTAGAGCACGACACGAGTTGCTAGGAAGGGGTAGGTATGTATGGCAAAAGGAAGAAGGTGACGTCTCTCTGCTCAAAACATTTCAATTCAGCCCAAGCTCAAAAATAACAAGCAGATAAAATGAAGGACTATGAGAAGTACTACATTAAAATATACACTTTCAATTTTGCCAGAAAACTTAAGTGAACTATTTTATATATTTAAATATATTTAAATATATATATGTGTGTGTGTGTGTGTGTGTGTATACACATAAGTATATATATACACACACATATGTAAATATATAAAACAAACGGTTAGTTTTCCGGAATGTTTGCTTCCCCTTTCTTCATCCAGAACTCCCAGCAGGGGAAGTCTTCCCGTGGACTCTGTGGGAACTTCTGCCTCAGTTTTGGGAGACAGTCCCTGAAGAATTACGTGTAAACTCATCTGAAACCTAATGTTCTCAAGTGATAGACAATTTGATGCCACTGATACAACCTCCAAAAAAGCAAATATTTTCCACAGGTACCTTGCTTCTATAAAATGTAAGTAACCCTTAGAAATCTTGGCATACTGCTAATGAAAACCTCCTCCCTAAGGACCACAGTAAAACACGGGTGTCCTGTGTCCCAATTTCAATTTGAAGGATGTAACAAACAAGGAAGTTAGGTCGGAGAAGAGGTATGAGCAGAGAACACACATCTGAGGAGGGCTCAGCGGGCAAGAGGAGCAAGGATGAAGACGGGGAGGACAGAGTGCAGCTGGCACATGGATGGGTCAAGTCAGCCACCGATGTGCTGACAGGGCTCCTTCCCCTTTGGAGAGCCCGCTGCCCGTGCCCAGTGCAGACAGCTCTCCAGAAAACCTACAGACTCCTGCACCTCCAACACGTATAAGTATGTCCACGCACAGAGGGGTCGGTCTGTTCAAGAGTTCCTTCCAGTTGTACCTGCTAGTGTAATTATGTAACTTAATGAAGTCATCTGGAGGTTGTTGAGAAAAGAATGAAAAGAATGGTTTCTCTGGAAACTAAGTTGACTGCTTTGGAAAGACTCGATACAGAAGTTGAATCAGGTATGGACGAGAGAATTTTGAAAGACTGAGAAAAAAAATCTGCAGGAATTCTGTATTTTAATTGCTTTGAAGTGGTTTTAAATTCTAGCTTCACTTAAAAAACGAAACTTAGGAGCGCCTGGGTGGCTCAGTAGGTTAAGTGTCTGCCTTCAGCTCAGGTCATGATCCCAGGGTCCTAGGACTGAGTCCCACATCCAGCTCCCTGCTCAGGGGGGAGTCTGCTTCTCCTTCTCCCTCTGCCCGCTGCTCCCCCTGCTTGTGCTATCTCTCAAATAGATAAAATCTTTTAAAAAACAATAACAACAACAAAAAATGAAACCTGGAAGGAAACGTGAGTACCACTTATATAACAAAGACAAGGGAGAGATTTCATCAGTAGACCCTGCCCTTCCATCAGAACACTCGTAAATTAGTAACTACGTTGTAAATTTAAATGTTTAAGGTACGTCTGTGTCATTAAGAAATAATTCTCCAGGGGCGCCTGGGTGGCACAGCGGTTAAGCGTCTGCCTTCAGCTCAGGGCGTGATCCCGGCGTTATGGGATCGAGCTCCACATCAGGCTCCTCCGCTATGAGCCTGCTTCTTCCTCTCCCACTCCCCCTGTGTGTTCCCTCTCTTGCTGGCTGTCTCTATCTCTGTCAAATAAATAAATAAAATCTTTAAAAAAAAAAATTCTCCACACTGACCCACTTTTTCAATCAGCTTAGCCAACTGCCATACCTATTTTTTTTCCCAGTTCTGTAACGGGTGCTGGTAATATTTTGTTTCTGGATTTAGAACCGCTAACATGGGGGTGCGTAGGGTGTGAAGTTCAAAGAGCTGCCCACGAATGATCAATGCAACAGTCTGTATATTATACTTTAATAAATAGGGGTTGAAAGGTCATACAGGTGTATTATTTCTTTGCCACACCCCGTGCTTACCAGGATCCAGAGCCCTGTGAAACGGCATGGCCGGATCCAAGTGCGTGGCAAGATGGCTCCGATAAACCTCTCCTGTGCCGCTGCCCCTGTGATGGGCATCGAAGGGGCTGTGGCTCACTACAGGGTCCACCCCAGGTACTGGAGACTTCGCTGGGATACTCTCCCTCTGGGTAGGGGTCAGGGTCGATTTTCTTTCATGGTTGGTAGACTTGCTAGAGGAAATCGTAACTGAAGAAAAAGAAAAAGCCAACACCACAACTTCCTAAGAAAACTTGGGAAGTAAGATTATCCAGCTGACCCTTGAACAACGCGGGGATCAGGCGCGTCAACCCTCCGCACACTCAAAACTCCACGCGGAACTTCGGACTCACCGGAAACTAACAGCCTGCTACTCACCGGGAAGGCTTACTGAGAACATAAACAGCCAATTAGCACATATTTTGTGTGTTATATGTATTATATCCTGTATTCTTACAATAAAGTAAGCTAGAGACAAGACAATATCAGAAAATGTTAAGAGAGGGGTGCCTGGGTGGCTCAGCTGGCTGAGCATCTGACTCTTGATTTTAGCTCAGGTCATGATCTCAGGGTTGTGAGACAGAGCCTTGCACTGGGCTCCAGGCTTAGTGAGGAATCTGCTTCTCTCTCTCTCTGTCTCCCTCTGTCCCTTCCCCTGCTCATGTGCTCTCTCTAAAAAAATACATTTTTTTTTTTTAAAGATTTTATTTATTTATTTGACAGAGATAGAGACAGCCAGGGAGAGAGGGAACACAAGCAGGGGGAGTGGGAGAGGAAGAAGCAGGCTCATAGCAGAGGAGCCTGATGTGGGGCCCGATCCCATAACGCCGGGATCACGCCCTGAGCCGAAGGCAGACGCTTAACCGCGATGCCACCCAGGCGCCCCTAAAAAAATACATCTTAAAAAAAAAAATATATATATATATATATATAAATTAAAAGTGGACCTGCACAGTTCAAACCAGTGTTGTTCAAGGGTCAACTGTATTTATCCATTTTTCACCCAACCAAATACAGACTGTATTTATATTTTTATCTGCTTCCACCAAACAATTAATATTCAATCTTGTAAAACATGCAACTGTGAAGAACGAGCAGAGGCTTGAGAATCAGAGATTACCACGTTGCGGATCACAGCACCAGCATTTTACCACCTAACGTGAAGATTAAAAATGAAGTTCAACACTCCTCTTTAAATACCGTCATAAATGATTGTTTTCTGTAAATGACTTGACCATTCCAAATTCTTCTCGATCCCCCGTGTACCAAGTCACAACTCCCTCTCTTTGCCTGCACCGCCCCCCTCCTTGCTGCCCACCCGTCACTATGTGACGCTGTTTTTCCTTGCCCTGGACTTCCACAAAGCCTTTCTCAGGAGCTCGCCAGTACCAACCACCTTCCTACATCAGCCTCTTCTTTTTAAATGATGTGATTCGGAAGTTACGAGATCATTCCCCACCCCCCCCCATGAACAGCATAACCCGACAGTTACTGGCCATCACCCTGCACTGTTTTAACAATTGTAGTACAACACACAGAACGTAAAAGTTACCAATTTAAAGGGGCATTAATACACTCGGTGTTGTGCAGTCACCACCACCACCTCATCATTCATAAACTGATAACAGCAACTTGGCCACCATTACGCAAAGCCGCCTCACAAAACCAAGCAGTCATGCGGACTTACCACACCCCTGTGAGTGCCCTCAGCAGGCTCTGCACTCACCACCCCACCTCCCCGGCCGACGCTTCCCTCTTCTCCTCCCTCCAGGCTGCTCCTCTCCCGCCACGCACGCTCCACCTTCCCAGCTCCCGCAGCGTCCAGCCAGGACCTTGCACGGGAACCCGCAACAAACATGGGCTGCAACAACGCCAGAGAGGATGAGCGGGCACGTTGTTAGGGCCGTAGGCTATTCCAGGGACCACCTGGTACAACTCAACCTCCCCTATGTTACTCATGTTCCTGCCAGCAGCAGAAAGCAAGGGGAGGCAGGGCGCGAAACAGACAACAGCAGCAACGGCAATAATAAGTTCGCGTTCATGGCACCAAGTGCCGTTCTTTCCTTTCCAAGTCCTTCAAACACATGACCTCATCTGATCTTCCCAACGGTCCAGTGAGGTAAGTCTTATTACTGCACTGCTGTTTTACGGGTGAGGAAACTAAGGCCCAGGAAAGTGAAGAAACTCGTCCAAGGTCACACAGTGAGAACCTTAATTCGAGTCCGGGCAGTCTTGCTCCGCGACCTGCATGCCGCTAAACAAACAACAGTCAACGCCGACTTCCAGAACACCTTGCAGGATGAGCTGAGAAGCCTCTCTCAGAATGTACTTATTCTAGAGCATTTCTGGGCTCCAGCATCCTCTGCACTTGATTAAAATAGTAGCTATTTTACCTACAATTATCCTTTTCATTTGGTACTTTGCATATAGCCCTCATATCGAGCACGATCTCAGGGTAATCAGCAGCTAACAATCTGCCGTGGACGTTTTACCGGAGGCGGGAAAGCACAATCAAAAGGAGCCAGCAAGGACAGAAGAGTAACTTACCATCTGAAGTTCTGTTCATCATGGGCGAGCCCCTGGACATGGTGTTCTGGTAACTCACAGGCGTCCGCCGCGCACTACTGTCGTCGTAAATCCCTGGGCTCAGCTGTGCTTTGGGAGCGTCGTGAAGCGCTGACCTAAGGACGGAGGGGCCGGAGCTTACCACCGATGTGTGTCGGGAGCGCACTGGCTCGCCTGCTTTCACATCCTCGTACTTTCCCCGCTCTACCACTTTGATGCTCTCCGGCACAATTTCCAGGGGAGGCATTCCACGGGGTAGTTTGTTGGGCCCCGTGATTAAGGATTTGACATTGTGTTTGATGGCAGATTGCCCTGAGTTGCTGTCAAACTTTATTGGTGTGCCCTAAAAGAAAAGAAAACACACGTTACAAGTAGCTCGAGGCATCCGAAGATTTTTCCATCTCAGGTCAGCCCGGCTCACGGCAATAACAACTTGCAATCTTCAATATCAGTGTGGCTGTCGCAGTCACATGCTCACATTCCCAGAGCTGCGTACTTTCTCGCACATACATTCCACAGTACACAAGAAAAACAATGAACCATATGTAAAACTTTCACATTTACTTCCAAAAGCTCTGACATCGTAAGAACTACTTATAATTAGTAAGTCATGCTTTTTAAAATGCTCCGTGAATTTTTCACAGTCCGGGGCGGAACGGCTGACAAACAGCACCCTGACATAGCTACCTGCGAGATGGAGCCCTCGATTATTGGCCTCGTGCTCTGGACCACTTCTGGAGTTTTTCGGCTTTCCTGAGTTAAAATATCTTGCCGTGGAATCTCATGAATGGAACGCCCCATTTCTTTGATGGTGGTAATACCGTCGTATGGTTTTCCTTTGGTAATGGCGCCTTCAAACGCTCGTATGGGAGGACTCTCCCTTTTAATCTGCTTGGGATATTTAAGACCGTCTTCGAAGCTGTCTGTTGTGGCTCTTGGTGTGCCTTCAAGAAAGAATTCAAGAAACATGCTTATTAAAATAAGGCCAATGGTTGCATAACAATGTGACCGAGCTATACGCTTAAAAATTGCTAAAACAGTAAATTCTGATACATACATTTTTCTGTTATTTAAAAAAATGAATACCTTGTCATCTTGCAGTTTCTAATCAATTTTGTTTACAACACATCCTTAAATATTCGTAAGTCGTCATTTTTTTCGGGTGGTTCAAGATTGAATACACTGTTCATCACAATCAGAGAATGGTTCTTACATAATGAAGATGTCTCTAGATTCAGAGCCTAGGCAACTAACATCTTCAAATAAACTATGTAGCTCAGGAACAGAAGAGTTAAAATCAAGACTTGAATATCTACTATTTCAAAAGGGCAAATACTTGAAAAGCAGGTTTCGTGCACTGCAAATTAATGTCAAACTACTCTGCCAATGAGGCAGTTGTGAATAAAAGCCAAAACAAGCAAAAAGTTTACCCTGCATTATGGAACCAGACAGCACAGTCCTTTCTTTGAGGTCAGAATGAGGGCTCCCCCTGGGTAATGCTCGGCATATCAGCCCTTTCAAAACAAGAAAGCAATTCAAGTATTAAATATAATGTGAATGTCAATTTCCATATACTTTATACTGACCTTAGAGTATGTACTTTTTGATAAAAGCTCTATGGAGAAAGAGAGATCTTAAATTTGTGAACTATTCAGAAGAATATCATGGACAAAAATAAAAGTTGGAAGTACCCAACATGACATCATTGTTCCCTTTTAAACATTCTCCTAAAGAGAAAATAGCCACAGAACACATCTATTAAAAATCAAAAAGGAAAGACACTTTCAAAACTCTATCTAAAATCCAATGGTTCTTTCTCAAGGTGAAAAGACACACAGAGGGGCTGAGAATCACCGTTTAGCTCTGAAACAGACCTCTGAGAAAGGGAAACACAAAGGTTGGGCGTGGCACCTCAAAACCAGGTAAAATACATAAATGAAAACATGCAACTCAAAATGAAAGCTGTAAATAACCTCTTAAAAAGTTTCGTGTCACATCACAATAAATCTGATCAAGGATTGGAAATAACCACTTGCAATACCCTAAAGTAAAGGGAAGTGATTTTTTTTAATACAGAGAAAATCCAGCTCTTAGAAAACGACTCAGGATTTCTAAGATTGAGGAATCCTTACCCCGTTTTTAGTATTTCACCTAGATTAACATTAAACAGTTGAGGTAGGTTAAGTCTTAAAGAAAGCGAGTCACTAACAAAATAAAGCCACAGGTATGATGCAGTGACTGCTTGTCATGTGGTCAGCACAAGTTTGGACACCTTTCTCGAATCCTCACACAGTAACTACAATTCCTTCATTTATAGAGGATGGAACTCGCACAGCGAAATTCATCAGACAACAGCGCATCCAGAATTCAAATACAGGTCTTCGTTCTATCATACCGCTTTAACTGCCTCACAATAAAAACAAAGTATTTAGAATGAATTTTGCATTTTTCACCTCACTTAACCCTACAAATTATATGAGAATTCTACCAGTTTCCTATGATAAGGCCAATTATGTTTAATTTTTACTTCCACCACTGTCACGTACTTTAAATGTAGATATGGATATAAATTTAAACATATCAATAAGCTCATATTAATATAGTGTTAATTGTACTATATTATATATCAATAATATAATATATTAATTATATTATTAATATAATGATATATTGATATAACTTCATTCATATGTTAATATGAATATAAATTTCAGGTAGAAATGACAGAGACTGAATATAACCGAACCCAACCATGCAAATTTGCTGTACAAAATTAAATGTATCTTAAGGTTCTGGAAACATTTTACCCTCCAACGGTGCTGACACAGGAGACTCCCTCATTGACAACCCTTGCTTTATATTTCCTTCTACCGATTCATAGCTTCTTTTTAAACTGATTTCATGAGCTGTTCTTGGACTCCTTGTCCCTTCTCGGGCATTCTTAATATCTGCAGAACACAGAAACAAGAATTGCTCAGGCAGAGCCCAAGGCCTACTCTATAGTCAGTTATCTTAATTTCACAGCCTATCTTATAAAAAATAAAAATATAAAAGCTAGTCAACCTACAACATGCTACTGTGTAGATGATACTTATGAAATTTTTTTCATCAATTCAAATGTATTTGAGTGCCAGGCATAAAAGAGCAAGGCTGCAGATGAGGTTAACAAATTAAGTCCCTTCCTTCGTGAAACTTACCCCATCGTGGCGGATACCGACCAAGTACTAGGGAACTGCTGTAGAGCATAGTCAGGACTATGGAAAGAGAGGTATGATGTACAGTGAGAATGCTGGAAGGGGGACCTAACACTTAAAAGGCCCTGATAAGGCTGCCTACAAGAAGTAATGTGTAGACCGAGAACTGAAGGATAAGATGGAGATGCTTACATCAGAGGTAAGGGAGGAAGGGGTGGCAGAGGCACACAGACGCCAAGGTGAGACAGAGTGTGGGAAGTCAAAGAACTTAAGCTCGGTGCATGGCCAGTGTGCAGAGCGGAGCTGGAGGAAGCGTGCATGGAAGGCAGTGCAAGGGGACCAAGGGAAAAGTGGGAAGGGAACAGTCTGGGAGAGGAGATGGCAGCAGATTGGGGGGGGGGTCAAGTCAAGGTAAGGGGCTTGCACTGATCTTAAAGCAATGAAGAGTCAAGCAGGAAGGGATGTGATACAATCCTGAATATGGGTTATGACTAAAGGTGGGGAGGTCAGGGGCAGCTGCCCAGGTATTCGGACAAAAGATGATGGTGGCAGTGGGGAACACAGAGGAATGGATGGATTCCAGAGAATTCAGAAAAGAGAACAGAAACAACTTCGTGACTGACTGGATGTGGAAAGAGAACAAAGTGTCGAGGATGACATCTACGTTTCTGGCTTAGGCAATGTATGTTACTTTCTTCCTCCAGAAGCAAAATGTAAATCAGCATATGCCAGAAATGTTAAAACAAGAAAGGAGGAAGGAAATAAGAAAGTTACCCTGTGTTTTGCATCAGGCACTGTGTGCTCACATACCTTACATCTTTGTATTCAAAGAGAAAGATAAAACATGACTAACAACTACTCAGATCACAAAAACAGTTGCAAACGGAACTCAAATCCAGTCCCTCACTTGTTTTGTTTTTTTTTACCATAACTGAGTCATTCTTGTAACATTAATGAGAAAATGTAACCTAAGAATACATCTGAAGAAAATGCTTACAGACATTAAAGTAATTTAAATTAAAAATTTAAATTCAATACTCTTTCCGGGATTATCAGATTATTATCTACTCCCTAATTCTTGGGGCGCCTCGGTGGCTTAGTCAGTTAAGCATCTGCCTTTGGGGGCGCCTGGGTGGCTCAGTCATTAAGCGTCTGCCTTTGGCTCAGGGCATGATCCCAGAGTCCTGGGATCGAGCCCCACATCAGGCTCCTCCCCTGGGAGCCTGCTTCTTCCTCTCCCACTCCCCCTGCTTGTGTTCCCTCTCTCTCTGTCAAATAAGTAAATAAAATCTTAAAAAAAAAAAAAAAAAAGCATCTGCCTTTGGCTCAGGTCATGATCCTAGGGTCCTGGGATGGAGCCCCGCATCAGGCTCCCTGCTCAGTGGGGAGTCTGCTTCTCCCTCTGCCCCTCCCCCATTTGTGCTTACTCTCTTGCTCGCTCGCTCGCTCTCAAATAAAATCTCAAAAATAAATAGATAAAAAAAAATGAAATAAAATAAAAGTGATTCTACTAAAGTTAAAGATTCTTTTCTTAGGCTAAGTCGACCGGCCACAACTGATATTAGCGACCACTTACAGAACCACATACTATGCACTCTGCTCTGTTTATCATCTTCATTGACCGTCTCAGTTAAATTTTCACAAAACTTCACAAGAAGGGAGAACGAACTCCCCCAAACAAGTATGTGGGGAACAAGAGCCCATGTTTCTAGTCCCCCATCACAGCACTGGCTTTAGAGTACAGACATCATACTTACTATCGTAGGATAAGATGTGTCCACTTTTGCCTTCATAAATAACATGACCTTTTGATGCGGCTTCCTCTCTGCCTTTCTCAGGACTGCTCTCCTCAATGGGCATTCTAGAAATGGATCCCTTCACCAATGCCTCAGTTGGTATGCCAGCCTGTGGCAGGGCTGGGGTACCCTGCCATCAAATCAAACACAAACACTCAGGTTTAGAGGACACACGAGATGCTTAGAAAACTTAACCTACCACACTGAGAGTAAGATCCATCCATATCTTCAAAGAAGAAAGGACAAAGACACGAGAGGAAACCAGACATTAAATTTTTATAAACATAAATACTGTACCTTCGTCCTTGAACTCTGCCCCATAAAACTTAAAATGCAGACAGGTGTAGGAGTCAAATCAACTTTCTTCCCCACCTTGAAATCAAACCTCTTAACTCTCAGGGAAAAAAAAAAAAACAACCTTGTCTTGAAGGCCAAAAATCATGTAAGTGTAATGTTTTTTCAAAATGTCTAATAAAAATAAGACAATAAATTAAGTTTTAAATTTAGAATACTGCAACCTTCTCTCACACTGTGTTAAAAGGAAAAAAGAACTTGGGGCGCCTGGGTGGCACAGCGGTTAAAGCGTCTGTCTTCGGCTCAGGGCGTGATCCTGGCGTTCTGGGATCGAGCCCCACATCAGGCTCTTCCGCTACGAGCCTGCTTCTTCCTCTCCCACTCTCCCTGCTTGTGTTCCCCTCTCTCACTGGCTGTCTCTATATCTCTGTCGAATAAATAAATAAAATCTTTAAAAAAAAAAAAAAAAAAGAGGAAAAAAGATTGCAGTTCCCAAACTGTCTGCTAGGTTCGACCTCTGATCACCGGGGCGGGGGGGGGGGGCAGTGGGAACGACAAAACTCATATGCCCCCATCCTGTGCTATGGATTCAGTTTAGGTCACATCCTCTCAATCTTCACCATCATTAATTAGTCCTCTTCTGGGTTACCTACAGCCATGGTTCTTTTTGACTCCTCCTTTAAGCAGTAAACTCTTCCTTCCAGAGAAATCATTCATGGAACCTACTGGGTACAACGCTTTGTAAAAGTGTTTTTTCTGCCAATTTGCAAATCACTGACCTTTTCAAATGACCCACAGAATAGATAATATAGCTGGTGGTCAAAGTGATCACATTAAAGTCTTTCTGCAGACAGGTTACGGATCTGGGTTTACTACCACTGAGACCAGACCTATAATCCAGAACAAGTGACTTAACCACAGAACGATACTGCTGGAACAGCTGGAGCTCTGAAGACTTGACTTCCAGTTTTCTCATTAGCTACTGGCCAGTGTGTCAGGAACGATCACAACTAACCTGAGTGATTGAGCCCCGCAGGGACGGGATGCCTTCCACGGAGATTTTGCTGGTTGGCGTTCCCCGAGTTATACTCCCTTCTTGAATGGCTCCTGTGGTACCTGAATGAAACCGAAATGATGAGCAAGTTACCCCTTCTACCACTGCAAACACACAAAACTCAGCCCCTACTAGGAAGAGAGGTAAGAGAAGGAAAACAGCAGTACAAAAAGAATAGTTGTGTTTACTGAAATGCACTTTTTAAATAATTGCAATTATTAAAAAGGACTGCTGAAATATGGAATTTCAAAGTTTTAAGTATTTTTCTACAGAAGGAAAAATTTAGAATGTGAAGGCTTTAGTTTAAAAACCCAACATTAAGACATCTTAATGACTTACTCGAATACATTTATTGGGAACAAAAGTTCACTATTTCTGCCAGACAGCGTATTTTACCTCTGACCACTCCTTCGTGTTGTGCCCTGACCAATAAACCTTCAGGCTGTGAGTTCTGGCTTCGGGGAGAAAATTCTTCCTGCTTGATGTAGGGCACAGTAGCTGTGAACCAAAGCGAGAGAAACAGGAAGAGATCAAGTGCTGAATTACCGACCGCGATGCCGCAAGCGCAGGGGCATTGTCAGTATTTACTCACTGACCTGATTTGGCAGATTCCTGTTGCCGCGGCAGTCCGAGAGAGATGGAGCCCACCGAGGGCTTAGCTGCTTCTTGAGTGTAGGAAGTCTGATTATGAGACGTCAAGTAAGTGCCAGGTGTTCCCTAAAAATAATTTTAAAGGACTAACATTGTCTTTTCATAAGGTCAACAATGAATTGAATGTTCGTGTTTCTAAGAATTTATACCCCCACTGCCCCAAATTGAGAACAAGTATCTGCAAAGCAAGCAAATCCTTATCATAGTTTGCTTACATTAAAAATATTTTTAAAGGGAGCAAGATGTGTCTTCTGAAATCACCATAAATTTCATATTTATTGTTAACAAATTACATAAATAAAGAACTTAATAGTACACTCACAATGTAAGCTACTATTACTAACAATATTCATTCCTCTTAAAGTTGCTAAAAGACAGTGACATCAGTGACAACAGCAGAGTAAGGACTTCTGAAAACTCTCCTCTATGAAGGCGACCAGAAAACCAGCAAAAATTGTAGGCATCAACCTTTTAATTTGGAAATTAACCAAAGGCTTATAGAAATCTGAGTGCATCTTCCAAGAAGACTAGCAAAATCTAGGTAAGAAGAGTGAGCTTTGTGGCATTCGAACTTGCTCTAGTTCCTCTCCCATATGCTCCCCACCAAGCTCACTGGTAGCCTTGAAAATCAACAGACTACAATCATGGTGAAAACCGTCAGCCTGGCAGCCACCAAAGGGAAAAGAAGAGGGTTGGAACTCCCTAAAATCCTCATTCCCAGGTAACTGTCATTATTTGACTTGTCTGATGGTTCTCTGGGAGACCCATTTGCAAGGCTGTCCTTATCTGACCTAGGGTGGGGAAGAAGGTGCACACTTGTCAAAAACAGAGTCAAATGATTTAACTTCTTCACTGCCTGAGGCGGTAGATAAACCACTAAGGCAAACGACAGGATAACCAGAAACCTTAAAAGGAAAAGTTAAGGAATGAGATGTTCAAAGGGGGTTTGAAAAGTTCCAACACATTCCTAGGAATCCAGAAGGCCATATGAATGTGCAAGGCTGTACAGACGCCTAGGAAAGACATGAGAAGGCCCTAAGTTCTCAACTCTGGCAGACCTTAAAGCTCTGTGAAGGTAGGAAGTGAAGACTAAGGCAGAATTGCCAGTTGCCTGGCTGAATGTTGAAGGTGTGCCCCAAAACACACAGAGAGCCACTCAGTAAAGACTGGGACACTTAGGCATTCTAGGCACTGATGTCTATCAAGCCTTAGCTGGCCAGCAGGTAGAGACTTCAATGACCACACATAAGTATACAGATTTTACAGAATTCATTCAGAAAAGTCACGAAGCAAATATCAACAAAAACAAAAGCAACAAGAGAAAACCCTAGGGAGAGAGGAGAATCTGATTTCCACAGTTGCCAAATCACATAAAATGTTCAGTTTTCAACCAAAAATTACAAGAAACAAAAAAGCATGACCCACATGAGGGAAAAAAACGCAGTGAAAAAAAACTGTCCCTGGGCTTTAGACTTGCTAGAAAAAGACTGTTATATCATTGATCAGCTATTGTAAATATGTTCAAAGAATTACAGCGAATCATGTCTAAAGCATTAAAGGAAAGTGTGAAAATGATGTTTCCCCATACAAAGAACATCAACAAAAAGAAATCATAAAATAAGAACTGTACAGAAATGAAGTCGAAAAGTACAAAAACTGGAGGAAAACAAAACAAAACAAAACTCTCAGCAAAAAAGAATATAAGGAAGCCTCTTCAATCTAATGAAAGGCACCTATGAAAAGTCTATAGTTAACATACCTACCAGTGAAATACTGAATGCCTCCCTCCTAAAATGGGCAACAAGGAAAGCATATCCTCTTCACCACTTCTCTTCAACACTGTACTACGGGGTGCCTGAGTGGCTCAGCTGGTTAAACATCTGACTCTTGATTTCAGCTCAGGTCATGATCTCAGGGTTATGGGATCTAGCCCCACATGGGGCTGATTGAGCCTCACATCAGGCTCCTAGCTCCTCGCTCAGCAGGGAGCCTACATAAGATTTACTCTCTCCCTCTCCCCCTCCCTCCCTCCTCTCTCTCAAATAAATAAATAAATCCTAAAAATAAATAAATGAACATCATACTGAAAGTTCTACCCTAGCCGGTTCAATAAAACAAGAAAAAGAAAAGGCATCAGGACCGGAAAGGAAGAGGTAAAACTACCCTGATTTGCAGATCACATGCTCACATAGAAAATCCTAAGAAATCTACTCTCCCTTCAAAAACGAAAAAGCAGCAGCAGCAAATAAGTGAATGTTGCAGGAGACAAAGTGAAGATTAGAAAATCAATTTTTTATATACCTATAAGAACTAGAACATGAAATTTAAAAAATAATATTTATAAAAACAAAATATATTACAAATCATCAAATAAACTAAAAATACATCTAACAAAACCTCTACAGTGAAAACTATGAAATACTGTGGAGAGAAATTTAAGACCTAAATTAATGGAAATATAAACATGTTCATGGATTAGAAGACTCAACATTCTTAAGATCTTCATTTCTAACCCAAAATAATCTAAAGATTAAATCAATCCTTTACCATGATCCCAGCAGAATTTTTGTTAGAAACAGACATTTATAATTTATATGGAAATGCCAAAGTCACAGACAAGCCAAAGCAATCTTGACAAATAAAAGCCCTCGCAGGACGCCTACCCCATGATTTCAGGACTCACCACAGTGCTGCAATAATCGCAGCTGTGGGGCTGGTAAGTACCGGCAAGCAGATCAACTGAACAGAACAGAAAGTCCAGAAATAGGCCAAACACAGCCAAATCATTTTTGACAAAGGCACTAAAGTGATCAAACAGGAGAAAGAAGAGACTTTTTAGCCGGTGTTACCGGAACTGCAAAATCCAAAAGGAGAAACTAATGCTGACCCTGACCTCACGCTGCACACAGAAATTAACTTCACATGGATCACAGACCTAAATGTAAAAGCCCAACCTATAAGCTTTCAGAAGAAAATGCAAGACTATCTCCACAACAATGAAGCGAAGAGCTCTTAGGGAAAAAGGATTAATCATAAGAGAAAAAAATTTATATATGGATTTCATCAAAATTTAAAATTTCTGCTCATCAAAACACACCAGTAACAAAACACACGAGCCACGAAAGAGAGAAAATATTTTAACATATAACAGAGACCTTTCATCCATAATATATAAAGAATTTCTACAATCTACTAACCAAAAAACCCAATAAAAGCAAATAAGACAGTCACTTCGCAATAGGAAGTATAAATGACCAATAAGCATACAAACAAGTGCTCGACATCATTTGCTGCCAAGGAAATGCAAACTAAATGCCACAGTGAAATATGACAAAAATAAGAAAGACTGCCAAGAGCAAATGAAGCAACACGAAGGTTCACACATTGCGGGTAGCAGTAGACCCACTCTGGGAAATTGTAAGTAAAACACGCATATATCTAGCAATTCCACTCTCAGGGGATTGATTACACAAGAGAAATGAAAATGAGCCAGTACAAGAATGTTCACCACAGCCAAAAACTAGAAATAGCTCCAGCTTCCACTAATGAGAAAATGGATAAACAAACCGGTATGTGTTCGCACGGCGTAGTATTATTCAGCAATAAAAAAGAAGAAACTACTGATCACACAAAACCCTGGCTGAATCCCTAAAGCCATTGTGTTAACGAAGATGGACCCAGAAGAGTACGCACTGTATGATTTCATTTATATGAAGTTCTAGAAAAGGCAGAACTAATCTGTGCCAACAAGAAGCAAACCAGTGGTTGCTTCAGGCAGAAGGGGCTAAGAAACCCTTCAGAAGGGATTTTGAAATGGTTCTATAACCCGACAGGAGAGTGGTCACTGCTGATCGCGCACAATAGTCAAAGCTTTTCAGCCATTAAGATAAGACCATTAAAATAAATATATATATATATATATATATTTAAGGGGGAAAAAAAGAAAGATACAGTGGCTGAGGTCAGAATGACCTGGGGCTTATCGATCACCTACGAATCAGTATTTAGAGGCTTTCTAATACTAGTCAGCATATATGCTAGTACTTGAAAAGATTCCTCTTCCATGTACACTACACTAAACCTTAGGGCACAGAAGTGACTTTCCTAGGTGTGCTGGGGCCACTCGGGCACTCAACTCACACCAACTTCCTGTGTGTGGCATGGAGTACGACGACTGCCGTATTTTCTGGTCATCGTCTCTTCACATAAGAGATTTTGGTTTATTAAGACTCTGATAAATTAGCGACAAAAAGGGAAAACTTTTACCAAAGCAACACTCAACAGAAATTTCCTGAGATGGGAAGGCATTTTACCTGTGAGATGGAGCCTCCCAGGATGAAAGATGGTTTTTCTGAAGCCACTGTGGTTTTGGATGACGGGATGAGAGGAGGGGGTGGCCTGGTGGGTCGAGTTGTTGGAAGCCGAACCGTTTCAGGGAGATTAGTGATCACTTGATGTGGAGCAGGCTGCAGGACTTTCAAAGGGAAGAAGAAAATGATTTAAAATCGTCAATTTCATTGTCCGCAACACTCTACTTATCTCAGCCATTCCTGAATTTTTACACGACACACTGAACTGTAAGTGCGAGATGAGGCTGAGGATGAACATTTCTGTTTTAAATTTCTCTTTCACTTGAATTAAACCCATACACATATTCAGGTCACACATGGTCTTTGTGAGGCCGAAGTACTCAACTCCCTGTCAAACCAGAGCTGCCGAGCTGATGCTCACGTCAAACTATGCTTAGCATAGGCAAACAACAATCTTTCATACTCGTTTCTCTCTCTCCACCGCTCTCCGGACGTGCTTCCAAGGGGCAGCCGACACTACAACTCCAGAGAGCAGACAGACGTGGCCGACGACTGACGGACACCCTCTTTACATCTCACGCACTCTGAGACACGGGTAGTGACTCTGGCTCTCACAGACTCGCACTTCTCGAGGGCGGGGAGGGGATCGGAAGACTTTTCAAAGTACAGGTACCCTTAAGAGCCAGGCGGCGCAGTATCAATGTGTGAGTACAAATTTCCCAGTGGCCCAGTCAGTCTCAACTGAATACAACGGACAATGGGATGCAGAGACACAGTCATTCTGAAACAGGATGGACATGTCCGGGAAAGGCAGTTCATTCTTGAGATCAAACCACCCCTGTCCAGCACCTGCAGGGACACGGCCGGCAGCCACTGCGCAGAGGAATGATATCTACCTGGCGGGACACTAGAGCGGGCTGCACTCCCAGCAGGCCGCGGAGTGGCTTTACTGACTCCTCGCGGAGAGAGCCTACACGATGACACTGACCTTGCTGCGGTACCTGCCTCCGCGCTTCCTGTTCTAGAGCACGTGTGACCTCAGCATAAGGCATACAGGCGACTGATTTTCCTATGAAAGTTAAAGTCATCAAAACAAGGGAAGAACCCCAAATTAAAATAGTAAGTGTGAAAGGACCAAGCCCACACCATCCAGGGGCAGATCTGACTATATGCTAATATTAAAATCTAAAATTCCTGGGGGTGGGGGGAGTCCACCCAGAGAGAGGTTTAAAAACCCTATAAATCTAAATCTTCTGTGTACGCACCATCACTATGACCTAATAAAACCCTCAAAAATTCAATTATAATTTTTCCCTTTAAAGGACAAAGAACTTATCTTTCTTCTTCTTAGGAAAACCAAGTGTTTTCACATTCAATAAAGATCACAACAGGCAAGAGTCAGATTATCAAGCCATTTGGTGAATTCAAGTGTTGCATGAGTTAGTCATATCTCTGAGAATTTCAACTCTTATATTTAGCCTGCTGAAACTCACCACTTAATATTCGGAGAAATAAACATAATTAAGAAATGGAAGAAGCCTTTCTTAGAAGATGCAGATCAAACTAATCCAAAAAACCCACACAAGCTTATAAAACCATGAATTCTACTACCATAATGCTAATAAAAATTATTCCATATAATTTACCTCTACATAAAGCATAAAAAAACTGAGCATTTAAAGAGTTGATCAGATACATACAATTATATATATTATATATATACTTCCCTTTATAAAATGAAATTGACATTGTAACTTTGGAAAATCAGAAAAGCATAGAGAGGAAAATGACAATCATCCGTAACCCAAACCACTTAGATGTGGTTAATGTCTGCCAGAACAAATTCCCATTCATTTTATTATTCGTTTGCTTACCTAGTCTTACCCATTTATTCTTCCAGATAAATCGAAATTTAAAATCATTCTTCAAACAAGATGTCACTGGACTTTTCATTAGACTTGCATTAAACGTATGAATACAGGAGACCTGATGCTCTGTAATAATGAGCTTTCTAAGTGAGGAATCTAGACTTTTTCATATAGGTCTTATTTATACATTCCTCGTTAAAAATTATTTCTAGGTATTTTACATTTTCTTGCTAGGAAAGCCATCTTTTTCCATATGCATGAGTTTACTTGTATAAATGATTACTGCAGATCTACAGGAAAGAAAGATGTGGATTTCTGTAGGCCAATTTTTTCTGAGAAACTTAATGAACTTTCCTTTTTGTTTTAATCACTTCAGTTGATTCTTGTAGGCTTTCTAGATGGATAATCTTATCCTGTGAACAATGATTTGTCTTCTCCCTTCAAATAGCTACATCTATTTTTGTTTCTTTTTTTCTTTACTGCACTGTAAGTGGTTGGTACCTGATAGTTTCTATCCCAGAAGAAGTTCTCTAGCATTTCACTAGTAGGTGGAAGGTTTGTAATTGGTGAGAAATTCATTGGCACAAGGTATAAAGAGTTCTCCGGCTTACTAAGATATTTTTAAAAACCAGAAACAATTCTAATAATACCAGCTAATAATGAAGTATGTACTCTGTGCAGAGCACTATGAATTACATGAATTATCTCACAGAGCCCTCATCATCCATGAGATTATTAACATCATTTCACAGATGAGGAAACTGAACCTCAAAAGAATCACATCACACTGCCCAACCAAGGTCACGCTATGCAGCGTAAGCCTGACTCTGAGCTCGAAACCACAGTGCAATATGTCTCCCTGAAGCACTGGGTGTTGAATTTCAGATGCCTCTGGGGTATCTGTCAAGATGATGGTACTTTTCCCTTCTTAGACATATTAATATAATGAATTAGATTAAGTGTCCCAATGCCGCACAGATTTATAAAGCAAACCAACTACAAAAGAAAATCATGTCTTCCTTTCTAGAGAACTTAACATGGTAAAATTATTATTATAACTTCCGTGTGACTGTTTTACCATTTCCAGTAAGTTTCTAATAATGTGGAAACTACCTTGTCAAGGTAGTGTTAAAGAAAAAGCAGAAATTTAGATGGTTCTAAACACAGGTATTTAAATCATCATGTACTCAGAGCTGAAAAAAATAAAGAAACAACTAAATAAACAGGCTAGATTCAGTTGCAGGGAAGTATTAACTCTTCATTGGACTGAACTGATGGTTAAACCTGCATTGGAAGTTCAATTCTAACTCTCTCTACGTTTGAGTTCCCTCACTGCAAGGAAAAGGCTTCACACTGAAGTAGGGTTCCCCTGTGTAAATGCTCCTGGAAAGTGAGAACAATGGTTCTCCAGGTTTCTCCCAAGTTCGTCTACAGATGGCAAGGCTTACGCCACTTACAAAGGGTACACGGTAATTATTTGTGCCACTCACTAACATGAGACCACGAAGGGAAAAGTCAAAACCATGGTCCTCATTCAAGCGAACTGTACCAGTGTGGTGATGGGTTTACAGGTAAATCCACATTCTCACTACATTGAACATTCTATAAACTATTCTGTGATGTTGCACTGAAAACATCTGTATCAAACATTCTGCATAAAGCCATTTAAAGGCAAGTACATGATTATACAAGAGAGGTGTGTAAGTATAAGGGAAATTATCCTTTACACTGAACTAAGGATAGCTGTAAATTCAGGACAGTCTTCAGGCATTTGGTTAAAAAACTACACAAACATACTAGACGAGCTAAAACAAAACTTAACCTTGAGATAAAATGTAATCAACCACCCTGGTTTCTAGAGTCACCCTGAACCAAACTGCTATCTTATTAATAAACACCTCAGTATCACATTAATAAAAAATATAGTTACAGTATGGTTTTAAGACCACTGCATTATGATTAAAAATTAGGATACCACTCTGATCTAAACGACATGAATTAATGTGACTAACCACAGAGAAATGCAGTTCATTGTTCAGAGTCTCAGAATTTGGGCTCTAGCCTGATTGAGTCTCTCCAGCTTCCAAATACAACCCAACTTGCAGAGTAGATCAAGAAAAGATATTGAGGTCCTAAAATAGCCACTTGATATTGCATATTATAGAATGATCCAGATATTACTAACTAAATAATGTTCAGCTTTAGCATGACTCTGGCAAATACCATTTGAATGTCATTTTTTCTAGGTTTTAATTCTTCTCCCAACATTTATTCTAAATCATTTATGTAAGGAATACATCAATAGACTTTAAAAGTACTCTATAATTTATCATTCTCATGACAGATTTTCTCATAATTGGACTGCTCAGAAGACAAGCACTTCTGCTAAGTCCATTTATACTCCATTTAATTCATTCCTTCAACATGTAATTACTGAGTACACACTGCGTCAATTACTGAGGATTCTCCACACCCAATATACTGAAAGCTCCCAAATCATCAGTCTTATTACCTTCATTCAAGAAATATTCATTTAGCACCTATTATACACCCAGCCTTGCTGGGTATTACTACTCTGGTTCACATTTTTACTAGCATAAGATTTATACTTAAAACATCAGCAGTTTTATATTTAAAACTCTAACATGAGAGGTTCAGTGTGCCATGTAACTAATAACTCATTACTGGTGTAACTGGGTGGGGGGGGGGGAGGTTGTCAAGATCCGTTAAGTACCACAGTTCCTATATTATATTAAATAGTCCTTGAAATGTATGACATTCTACAGCTAATTGTTCTTACTTATCCCTGTAAGGTATTGCAAAGAGTCTTTTGAATCATTACCAAAAACCCTAAACCAAAGTAACGAAGACCTTACTAACAGTCTTACATTCTAAGCATGCCGCAGCACAAGTCAACTATCAACCAGAACACACGTGCCATTTCCTAACCATGCCTGAAGAATTTATTACAATTTAGAAATCACCTCCCCCCCTTTCAAAAGAAACTGAGCACAACTAGAAAGAACATGCATAGTGGTGCCTGGTTGGCTCCGTGGGTGGAGCGTGGGAGTCTTGATCTCAGGGTTGGGGGTTCAAGCCCCATGTCGGATGCAGAGATTAAAAAAAAAAAAATCTTAAAAAAAAAAAAAGAGCATGCACAACTCGAATCTGTCACTTGAAATAACAACAGTGACATAACAATGTCAACAGTACCTCTGTGATATCTATTATACTATGTAAATAGTGGTTCACTAATTATTATAAATTGTGTATGTATCATATAAAGAATAACACTGAGCCATGTATTACAAACAATACTGAATGGTGATTCTTTCTTAAGGGTTGTAATCTCAGTAAGATAGAAATACAGATAGACTGATTGATTGATCTATTACTTGCACTTTACAGATGAGAGAACTAAAAGTCAGAAAAGTTACAGGACTTGTCTTTGGCCACACAAGTGGTGAAGGCTGGGGTGAGGGCTGAGTCAGGACCATGGAGCATGGTGAGTACCGCTGAGTACGACTGGCGCTATAGACAAAGTTGTCTCCCATCATATCACAGAATGGGTATTACCCTGTTGTTACATGTGATTTGCCTGGAGGACAGGATAACAATTTTCACTTGCTCTGAAAACTCAGATGAATGGAGCAGAAAGCATGGCTTTTACAGTCTTCCAGCAGAGAGATCAATATCAGGAAACTTGTATTAACAAAAACCATTACAAATGTTACACTGCCGCCTGTGAGGAGTCAATAATACTAACATTCCTCAAAAGTTTACAAAGGAATTTTGTGTTGGGGACAAGAGGAATTCATCAACTGACATGCAGATAAACTACAAAGCACAAAGGACACGACACTCTGGAGCATAGTTTGTTTCCCTTCAGAGAAGTTCTTTGTGGGGACAGCTCTACCTACCTTCCCACTCTCTGTTTGGACTCTTGGCAGTGGCACAAGGACTCGTAGAACTTCTACATTCCAGATCTATCTGCTCTTGCCTCTGCCGCTGTTCTTCCAGGAGTGCGGATTCATGCATTGCTTTAATGTGTCGCTGGTAGAGGGCATAGCCGCTCACTGGGGTTCCAATAGGTATATTACATGGGGTACAGGAAACCTACGGGAAGAAAAAAAATATAAATACACCAATGACCAACATAACAATGACCCTCTGTTGCAAATAATGCTTATTTCTGTAATGTACTGGTTGATGCGATTTTGCCATTTTTTGATCAAAGTAATCTTCAAGTATAAAATGCTTAAAATGCTCAACAATTACTTTCGGAACTGAACACAATATAAATCATAAAAGCTGTGATAAGAGAGATCAAAATCAGAAATTAAAATACTGCTGTCTGCTTTTAACTTCCGATGGTCAAATCCCTGGTGGCTCAGCCCTGGCTCTTACCCCTCCTCTCCAGGTTCTCCCTAGGTAATCACACCCACTTCTAGGCATTTAAATATCATCTACATGTTAGATGACATTTCTATTCCAATTTCTATTTCTCAGACGTTTGTTCCAAGTTCCATAATCACAGAATAGCTGCTTAACAACTCTACTTGGGTATCTCAAAGCACCTCGAAACTTACATTTAATGGGAACTGTTCATTTGCTACATTCAATGCTTCTCCTTCAGTGTGACCTCCGTCTTAGAAAACGGAACCTTAACAGCTTAAGCCAGAAACCTGGCAGACATCCTTGACTGATCCGCCTCACCTCCCACAATCAAGTCACAAACACAACGGGATGGGTGTTAAACGTTACGTCATCGGACAGGCCATTCCTAACCGTCCCTCCCCATTTTCCTCCTTGCGGCAGCCCTGTTTCTTTCTTTCAGGGTACACAGCGCTTCCAACAGCACAATTCACAGTAATGGCTGTCTTCGTTTCTTTTCTGTCTCTCTCACTTCAGGAAGGAAAGAACCCGACCTGTTTGGTTCAATACTAAATAAACAGCCTCTAACACAGTCCATTACTTCATGAATACAAAAAACTGTGGGAAAGAGTAGAGATCTGAGTTTTTTAGAACCTATTATCTAAATAAAGACTTCCATAGTTTTTTCCACTACTATAAGTAGAAGTTTTCACTGAGCCCAAAACATACACGTCATTTTCTTGCCTTTGTCCTTTGGCTTATATATAATAAACATGGCTCTTCCTCCTTTTGCTATAAAGCTAAATGAATTGTTTTGGTCCAACCAAAATATTATTTCCTATGTGGAGTCTTTTTCAGTTGTCTCATTAAGAAGGAAGCTCCCCTTTCTCTGAAATGACCATACTGTATTTTTTTAACTTAACAGAGCATCACATTTTTATAATTCATTTTAAGTTTATAATATTTTTCTATGTCTTATTATCAAGAGCAATCTCTGTTTTTTGCAGTCAGAGACTATGATTTATAAATATCTATACAGCATTAACAATGCTGTCTTGAACTGGGCACACAATAAAAGTCCATTTGAGTAAATCAGTGAATGAACAAATGTTTAATGATTTTTTTTTTGTGAGTCTATCATGAGCACACACTTAACTTTTATCAATTATCATGTGAGACAGGACGAATTTTTATCCCCTGAAGTAAAGTGAGAGCTAAAATATCACTAAGTAAAGGAGCAATACCCTGGTTTGGAATTCAGTGTCAAAAGAGAATCAAACTTATAGATTATTAAAATAAAATGTAAATAAAACTAGATTTGGAGATGTATACTGAAGTTAGCCATAATCTCTAGAATTCATTCTAATTCATCAAAACCTAGTTATATCGTTATTCCACTACTGTCTCACAGCAAAACCAACAAAAACAAAGCTTACAAATATTTATGGCTAGAGGATTACACTTCTTTGGTGTTTTGTTTTGTTTTTCCTGAAATGGAATCGTCATTTCAATCAACCATCACAAGGAATCCATTTGAAAAAGCAAATAGAGCGACAGACAAATGGCTAAACAAAATGTGGTACATACACACAAAGGGATATTCTCAGTCTTAGAAAGGAAGGAGATTATGACGGGCGCTACAGCCTGGATTAACCTTGAGGACTTTATGCTCAGTGAAACACACCAGTCACAAAAAGACAAAGAGCGTATGATTCCACGTCTATGAGGTATCTAGCCAAATTCATAGTGACAGAAAGTACAACGGTGGTTGTCAGGAGCTGGGGGGAGGGGATAGAGGGAGTTACGGTTTAGTGGGAAGACAGTTTCACTTTTGCAAGACGAAAACGTTCTGGAAATCTATTTCACAACAACGGGAATGTATTTAACACTACTGAACCATACGCTTAAAAACAGTTAAGATGATACATTTTACGTTGTTTTTTACCACAATTTTTTTTTAAAAACCAAGTATTGATTAAAAAAGAGAAGAAATGTCTCTAAAGGTCTTTCTTCCTCCACTTCACCTCTCTTACTCACTTTGAAAACTTACCATTGGTGGAATAACCGCAGCTCTGTGCTGAAGCTGCGGCAGGTCCAGTGGATTTGGTTTTATTGGGGATGAGACCAGTATCGATCCAGGCGGGTTCAACAATGAAGGCTTTGAGTCCAGAGGAAACATTCTGCAATTGGCAACAAAAAAGAGATAAATCAATATATTAAGACTTTAAATGTACAATCATGATTCCTTTTTTTCAAAATTTATTTATTTATTTTAGAGAGAGAGAGAGTGCGCAGGGAGAGGGGCAGAGGGAGAGGAAGAGAAAATCCCAAGCTGATTCTGTGCTGGGTGCAGAGCCGGACACGGGGCTCGATCACACAACCCTGAGATCACATCATGAGCCAAAACCAAGAGTCCGTCGCTTAACCAACTGCGCCACCCAAGCACCCCTAATCATATTCCTTCTAAGTTAATGTGTGTGCACACACGCAACACAGCAACCTTAGAAGAGAGCTGAACAGTAAGGAAAAGGGAAGCTATAATGCTAATTTTCCAAGTAAAGAAACCACATATTGATGTATAGGTTGAAATTTATCTGAATTTAATCATCTGCATCTAACCATCCAGTCTGAATAAATTCTATTATAAAAGATCAGGTCCTAATCTACCACTAGTTTACAAACACATAGTTTACAAACTAGTTATCTGTTACGGATATTTTGCCAGGATCAGAGAGTATTTTTTCAAACATCTGCCCACTACCGTTCCAAAATTGAGAATTTCACCCCAAATTCCAGACTCTCGGTTTCTCATCAAGAGTGGGAAGAAAGGGCCACACAGAAGTGGCATGCGCACCTGGCAACCACTTGGTGACCTTGAGGCAGCAGGTACCCTCTCCAACAGCATGTGCTGCTCTGTCCCCCGCAGCCCCACCATCCCACACTCCTCCAAGCTTCACTTGGTTTCAATACCTACACTGCCGTTTACGACACCCAGCATATGAACTGGGGAGATCATACACGAGCATTATACCTTTCAGGCTGGACCAGACCCCCCCAGTGTTCCTGGGGGATGATGAACATTTTAAAAAGTACGAATCAATAAAAAAATAAGAATGTATAAAAGAAAACATTTAACATGAAAAACAGGGGCGCCTAAGTGGCTCAGTTGTTAAGCATCTGCCTTCGGCTCAGGGCGTGATCCCGGAGTTCTGGGATCGAGCCCCACATCGGGCTCTTCTGTTGGCAGCCTGCTTCTTCCTCTCCCACTCCCCCGCCTGTGTTCCCTCTCTCGCTGGCTGTCTCTCTGTGTCAAATAAATAAAATAAAATCTTTAAAAAAAAAAAAGAAAAAGAAAAAGAAATCCCCCTCGTTGCTACACATGGAATGCATGTTAACAACTGATGCAGAAAAACGTTATTATGTTTTTCATTGGAAAAGAATGATCACACAATCGTTCTTGGTTATCAAACCAGATGAAGAGCATCATACCCCAATATTAAAAGCATGTGGACTACCTCTAAGCTGCCGACATTCATATGGGAATCATCTCTGCAGCCGGCACCATCCTGTGACTCGGTCCACCTCCAGCAGAGCAAGGAACAGGAGAATATTAGAGCAGCGAGTCTCACCTCTGCCTCTCGGGCTCTCCATCCACATCTTCATCCGCACTGCAGGTGGCGCTAGAGTCATTGTCCGACTGGGGCTCGGGCCTCTGGGCGCCGACCTGCTGGGCCACCACCAAGTCTTCATCTCTAGGCTCTGTCTTCTCGCTGGCTCTCTCCAGGTCTCTCTCTTTGGTATCACCTTCAACTTTAGACGGATTGCTCTCCGGCGCCCTCATCTCAACGTCTGCAGAGTCTGATTTGGCAGTCATGGGGAGATCAAGCACAGAAGTCACTTCGGTGCTGTGCTCCTGACGGTCAACGTCCATTGGCTCTGCCGCCTCCACGGTGATGCTGTCGTTCGCCTGCGGCTCCACACTTTCACTTTCAACTGGTTTTGCACTTTGCACTGCTGAGGAGGGAGACGCGCTGGGCACAGGTTCCGTGGTGGACTCGAGCTCCGCCCCCGGTTCGGTGTTGCCTCGAGGAGTCGCATTGTCAGGGCTATCTTCGCTGGGCTTGACAGCTTCAACTGGTGAAGGAGAAGGAGCACTTTCTGTATCAGAACTATTTTCAGCACCTTAAAGATAATGATACAGCATAAAAATCTGATAATGAACATGTTTCAGGTGGTGACAGAAGCCATGCTTGAAAGTAGTTGTTTGGGACGAATGATACTCCTTACATGGCCTCAGTGAAGTCTCATGGCCACTGGGAAGCCAGAGCGTGTGTTCACAGAGCATGAAAGGGAGAGGTCAAATGGTCCTCACCTTCTGAAACTGAAAGCGTAAAAGCTTTTGATATCTAGAAATACTTTATATGAGGGGGCGCCTAGCTGACTCGGTCGGTGGTGCATGCGACTCTTCATCTCGGGGTCCTGAGTTCAAGCCCCACACTGGGTGTAGAGATTACTTGAATGAATAAGAACTTTTAAAAATATATTTTAAAATAAGTAAGTAAATAAATGAAAAAACAAGCAAACAAATAAAATTTATATGAAATTTGAAAAATGAAGACAGATGCAAAACCAAAACTGACAAGAAACCATTCCCATACATGGTATCTGGTTTATTTCTACCAGCCTGTGGCTGTGCTTTTCCTTGACCCAGGAGGCCTGACAGCCTACAACAGCACCATCCAACAGGAACATAATATGAGTTACATCTGCCTAAAATTTCGTTTTTCCGGTGGCCACATTAAAAAAGTAAGAAGAGATAAATTAACTTTAACAACGTATTTTATTTCACCCAATGGGTCTGAAATACTATCTTTTTAATATGTAATCATGTGGAAATAATATAGAAACTAGTAATAAAATTTTTACCTTTTTGATTACTGAGTTCATTATATTTTATATTTTCAGCCCATCTCAATTTGGACTAGCCACATGTATCTAGTGGGTACCATACTACAAAGCAAAATTCTAGAATAACATTACATAGAATTTCAATGTAACATTGTAACCCTGGTCTTTCCCCACATCATTGGTTTCACTTTGTAAATACAGTTTTAATCTTTGACATCTTTACCTAGGTATTTCAGAGGAATCACAAATTCAGGATTTCCTACACTAGACTAAGTCTGTGGACTCAACACATCCAAATCAGGTTCTTTTCCAGTGTTTACTATCTAATTAAACAAGAGACCTTATCAGGAGTAATCTTTTAATTCTCCTCTCATTTATCCCCATATCCTACGTAGACAAGTGTCACAGATTTTTCTAAAAATACCCCTTGAGTCCATCCACTTGTGTTCAACTGCTCGACTGCCCCTGTAGTCCAGAAACAACTCTTCCTATCTTCCCCCTCAGACCAGTGTCCACAACGACGCCAGAGGGAGCTTTTTAAAAGCCAAATCTTACCAAAACTCTGCTGCTCCAGTATTCTCTTCATTCCTGCCACACGGGCCTCATTTTCCACAAAACCTCACAGAAAAAAAGCTACTTAATGTTCAAAGCCAAAACCCATTCAAAACAAAATTTAAGTTTCAAAGCCAACAACAACTTGCAGAAAAAAAATAAAACGAAATCTAGTATTTCTGAAACCCCTGGAAGGTATAGAACTTCCTAAGCTTAAAATATGAGCGCCTTCAAAGGAACATATTTAAGTAGCTCTAATTACATACAAAATTTAAACTCTGGTAATTTAAAAATAAAACAAAAAGCGAATGAGATGGAGAAAATATTTGTGTATACAAAGCATGAACATGTGTAAGATATTACATATAAAGAGCTACTAAAATCACTGAAAATTCCCACTTCAGAAGCAGTCAATTCACAAAAGAAATCTACAGAAACTAATAGCAATGAGAACTGAAATAAATTAGAAACTTCAATTAGCAAAAACTCAAGAAGATATTTACTTTTTCGGGAAGTGGTCATTAATTTGTTCAAGTGACAAATAGGATTTTATTTCTGTTCTTAAGTTTCTTGGGTTGAACTTCTTTTCTACGGGGGCTTCTAGCGTCATTAATTCTTTTTTCATGAAAACATAAATAATGACATATGTAAGTCACTATAAAAACAAACAAACCAAACCCATTGCAATAAAGAAGAAACATAACCGATGCTACTAACTGGACACATAAACGTGACAGTGATACTGATGCAGGCAGCTTACTGATGCCAGACTGCCATTCTATTTTATTTTTTAAATTTTATTTATTTTTTGAGAGAGGGTGAGTGTGGGAAGGGAGCAGAGGGAGAGAGAGAATCTTAAGCAGGCTCCATGCTTAGTGCAGAGCTCGATGCAGGGCTTGATCTCACAACCCTGAGACCACGACCTGAGCCGAACTCAAGAGTCAGCCGCTTAACCGACTGAGCCACCCAGGGGCCCCTGAACGGCCATTTTAAAGATCTTCAGGTTGTAGCGACTGGACCATCGCAGGCGCTACATAAATATTTGTTGACTAAATGAAGAGACACATTGTGCTCAAGTTTAAGGTCTCTATGAAAACACTGCCAATACCGTCTGCTTAACGAAGCAATTCTTAAATAAAATGACTAAACTCACGATTACGTATTTGCACTAGTGGAAGTCACAACTGAATTTAAGATTTTAAGTTACCTTCACTGTCTTCTGGATTTTCTTCTTCATTAGAAGCTTCAATATCTTCATCCTCCTGAGCAGAAACAGTGGAGGCTACGCTTTCACATTGGGACACGTCTCGCTCTTCACGGGGCTTTCGTGAAGTCTAAAGGAGAAGAGCATTGAATTAAATGATTTATGATTTAAACAGCTAAAAGGAAACAAAGGAACGTTCTCATATCTGAAATAACACAGAACGCTGATACACGTATCCTCAACAAGAAGGCTGCATGTCCGACAACTGTTCTGGTGGGCGTGCGGTTGCCTCTAGGGAACCACTAACTGGCCTTTTGTGTAGACGGACTGCTCTCATCAAACCGATCAAAAGTTACATTTGGACCATTTTTTGAACAACTCACCACCACACATGTACGAAGAGCCAAAAACCACAAAACTCCTGCTATTCTTCCCCTCCAAATAATGTATCTTTCTAGTAAAAATAACATATGCATTTATTTTCTATTAAAAATAAGATAGTCGTCGGAATGTGGAGGACACAGAAAGTTGTTAAGAAAAACAAAACAATAATGGCTCATAATTGCACCAGCTAGAGAGTCTAACTATACCGATATATTTCCTTTCAGTCTTTTATATGCATGTATGAATATGTTTCTGTATAGCACATGAAAATAAAACAATTGCCCAATGTAGTTACATATCCTACTTTTTTAACCTTATATAATCATGAACTGAACATACCTCTACATTATAAATTCTTCAAAATTATTTATTAATGATTCCATAAAAACACTCTGTACCAACAGATATTTAAAATTGTCCCATTTTAAGGTATTTAGGCAATTTTAAAGTTTTGCGCTGTTAATAAAGTTGCAATAACCTCCCTTCCCTAACATTAAGAATTATGTGATTTCATAAGCAACCAATCATCATTGGTGTTACTGAATTTCTTTTACTACTAATGAGGACAAATTCCCTTTTTCTTTAACAGGATTTTTCCTTCCACAAACAACGTGTTTACATAAAACTGCTCATTCTTCTGCTAGGATCACAGATCTGTAAGAGCATGTGTGTATATATTTAAGTGTAAGACATCAGCCATTTATTATATTTATAATCTCATGTTCTAACTATGAAACTGAAGGTCTCCTGTCTCTGTAGACCCAAGGATCCCGGCCCTGGCACTGCTCTGTTCTCTTACCGAGCCTGCACTCACCAGACTTCAGCTACAGGCCTCTCCTGGGGACACTCCTCACAGAGGAAAATAAATTATTGCTATCCCAACTGTTAAAATTATATGTTAGGATCCAATTAAAGCACTAAGTCAAGAGCAAAAAATCATGTCCCAGCGTCAGTTGTAGAACTAGGTGTAATTGTGAGGCTAAAAAAATTCATCACTATGTTCCTACAGGAATGCAAGGGGAGAATCCTCTGGCCACACTCTTAAAAAAGCTTTAGGAAGACTGCATGAAGGCTGCAATATTTTTAGGCGTTAGATAATAGCTCTTATAAGGATTTTTCCAATGTCGAGGCTATCTCCCTCCTTTGCCAATATCCACCCATGCTGTTTGGTATTTCCACTGATGAATATAGAAGAGACATGTTTCACCACCACATGACATTCCTCTGTTCACCTGCAATCATCCGCTACTTCTCCAAGCATTTTCTTCACTATATGACAGTACTCACTAATTTTTAACGTAATAATTCAAACCTACAGAAATGTAATACCTATATGTCTTGCACCGTTGTTTTGATATAAGGTATTTTGTCATGTTTTCTTGAAACCTTTTTGAAAATGATAAAACACTCTTAAAAAACGGAAGCCTGTTGTCCTTGTTATTTCGATTGTAACTAACATGATTAGAACAAGAAGTTTTGAAGATATTTGTGATGTAACTTTATGTGTCAACTTGGCTGGGCCAGAGCACCCAGATATTTGGTCAAATATTATCCTGGATGATTCTGTGCAGGAGTTTTTTAGATGAGATTAACAATTCAACCAGTGGACGTCTGAGGAAAGCAGATGACCCTCCAGAATGGAGGGGGTGGGGGGGTGCTTTACCCCATCAACTGATGGCCTTAATAGAATTAAGACTGACAGCCCCCTGCTCTCCCCCTCCACCCCCCACACCCCCCCCACAAGAAAACAATCCGCCAGCAGATCGCCTTTGGACTCCAGCTGCAACTCTTTCCTGAGTCTCCAGTCTGCCAGCCTTCACCATCAGATCCAAGCGTCCACAATCACAGAGCCAATTTCTTAAAATAAATCACTAACTCATATTCTGTCTCTCTCTCTCTCCACACACACACACACACACACACACACACACCCGTTGGTTTTGTTTCTCTGGAGAACCCTGACTTATCTTTTGAAAACATGTCTGATTCATTCTCTACTTGATTTTCTCCCCAAACGTTTTAAGTGGTATTTGATGAAGTCAAGTCTCTCTTGTCAGCAGACCTTTTGTTATTGCTTTCTTTCCTTACTTTTAGTTGCTACAACACATTTTTAACCTTTACATTTTCATTTTTAACATTAAAAGATCTTTTGTATATAACTTTCTAAATCAATGTTATACTTCATACACTTATATTTATTAAAAGTTCAAACCCTAACAAATTTAAATATCTACCTTTTATTACCCATTCTATCATTTTCAGTTAGTCAAAATTTTTTGGTCTAAGGATACAACACTCTGAAAAAGCACTGAAGACCCTAAGGAGGTTCTAGTCATAAGATTATATATAATGATATTTACTATATTTGAATTAAAGCAGAAACATGTGAAATATTTATTAATCCATTTAAAAATAATAAACCCATTACATGTCAACATAAAAAAGTTTTATAAAAAAAATAACTACATTCCAAAACAAAAGGATAATTTCATGAAAAAGCTTTTTTTTATGTTTTTGGAAATTCCTTTTAATGTCTGCCTTCACAGAAGACAGCACAATTTTTAAGTGTGCTTCTACGTATAACCTCATCTGCAGACATAGTACTGTTCTGGCTGAAGTATATATAAAGTCTGGGGGCCCCTGGCTGGTTCAGTCAGTAGAGCATGTGACTCTTGATCTCAGGGTTGTGAGTTCAAGCCCCACGCTGGGTGTGGAGCCAACCCCACACACACACACACACAGTCTGGCCTCACAGAGACATGTAGTTGAAAAGGGAAGCGTATTTTAACAATCTTTTCAAACAACCATGGATATTATTCTTTGATATTGTACCAAAACTCTGCAAGCAGTCATCTCTTAAAGGGTAACCGTGATATAAAATCTGAAACCATATCAATAAATTTTTTGTACTCTATTAAAATCCATTTATCTATCTAGAACTTTGGTGTATTAAAAAATATTTTGGGGCGCCTGGGTGGCACAGCGGTTAGGCGTCTGCCTTCGGCTCAGGGCGTGATCCTGGCGTTATGGGATCAAGCCCCACATCGGGATCCTCCGCTATGAGCCTGCTTCTTCCTCTCCCACTCCCCCTGCTTGTGTTCCCTCTCTCGCTGGCTGTCTCTCTCTGTCGAATAAATAAATAAAATCTTTAAAAAATAAAATAAAATAAAAAATATTTTATACATCTTTTATCCATACATGACATCCATTGTGACATCACAAATTGGTCATGTGGAAATTACGGAGTTACACAGATTTTTCAAATTTGCACGCATGTCACTGTATATCAAAATAACATACTAGTTATTATTACCACTGATCTCATTAGAAAAGTCTTTGAGTATTAGAAAGATATAAGCTTATGGTGAGGGAGGCAAATTTTCCAAAATTCTAATTTTTGCGGAAAGCTTGAAATTTAAAAACGGCAATAAATACTTCTGCTTGCTTTCTCTGAAAGACAGTCTCACTCATTTTCAGGAAAATGTCTGCCAAGGATCCAAGTCTGAAAAACCATAGTTTTTCTGTCATTTTTCCAATTAAAACTGAAACTCCATAAAAAAAGGAAGGCTAGTTCAGCTTGGAATGCAAACAATTGCAAAAGTACTTTCCCTCGACAGAACCGGCACACTTTGGTATGGAGCAGAAGGACTTTATGCACACTTCTCGTTTCATCACACACGGACTCAAGGGTCAGGACTTAATAAAGCTCATTTGTATTGCTCCACCAAGGACAAGTGAAATTGGCATATTTGTTGTTAAACTGCAAACATCTGGAGATGAAGAATGTGCTGAGTATCTAGCACAGGGCTGCCCGGCCATGACTCACGCTAAGGCACCAGCGCTTGCCCTCACAACTCCTTTGACACCATCCATCCAAATCTAACACAGTGGAAAAAAGTAAGTAACATCTTCATATTGTTACGAAAACAGTTTTGGCCTCATGGAATCCTCAAAGAACTCTGTGGACATTGAGAACACTGGCAATTCCTCATTAAGGAAGCTTCAATAATTTATACTTTCTGGTTTTTAATATCTAATACATTAAATAATAAAATATTTAATACATTAAATAATAAAATATTTAATATTTTAATAATATTTAATGTTTAACTATTAATAATATTGATGGAAATGGTTTTAATATGCCATATCAATTCATTCAACAAGGTCAACAGAACTCCAACTAAACTTTTCAATTCAAACTCCAAAATGTTTCTGTTTTTCAAATCCCATCTAAAAATTACTGAACTGACATTACTACTAACGCAAATTTTGTTCCTTGGGCAGTAAATCAGAGAAAAAGTCAACTTGTGCGGAGAAACTAGCAGATTCTTCACAGATAAATGCAATAAATAAAAATACAGGATACAAAAAAACTCTCTCTCAAAACCAGAATTTGAAGCTCAAAAAGAAAACAAAACAAAAGAACTGTTGGTTAAAAATGAAATCCGTTAATAAATAAATAAATAAAGACTCACGACCTGTGACATACTCACTTTCTGTTTATGCTGCTGCAGAAGGTTGTCAAGATTGTGTCGCCTTTTATAGTTAAAGTAGAAGTTTTTGCACTGTGCTTCACTTTTAGTTCCCACCATTTTGGCAATTGCTGCCCAGTTTCGACCATGCTCTACAAGACCTGGATTTGAAAAACAGACCAAAGATTAATTGAACAATCACCTGATAGAGCAAACAAGAGAAATAATAAAATCAACTTAATTACAGTATTCAAAATCATTAACACTACTGATATATTTTAATATTTACTTAAATACATACTGACACGAAATTCACTGACAGCTCTATTTTGCCACCCAAATTTAAAACAAGCTCATTAATGGAAGGGCTCAATTTTATCTTTGTCACGTGTCTGTCAGAGAGCTAGAACAATGCTGGACACACAGTAATAACTGAAACACTTGTAAACTGAGTCATTAGACACTTCTCCCTCTTTGGAAACAGTGTATCAATATACAGTCAATAAGGTAACCTTATAAATAATTAACACAAAGATATATATGACTATATATAGAATCAGCAGGTCTTCAATCCATTCACAATCAGGAAATGCCCTCAAAAAAATTAACCAGTTTAAAAAAAAAACAACAAACCTGCGGTAATACAACGCGTCACAGAAATCTATGCAATCTGACACTTTTTAACCGAATGATATATATACCATACACACACCTACATGCAAGGAATACAGGTATATAAATGCACGTATACACAAAGAGCTATACAGACAGGGATATATTTTATTTTATTATTTTTTAAAGATTTTATTTATTTATGTGACAGAGAGACAGCTAGCGAGAGAGGGAATACAGGCAGGGGGAGTGGGAGAGGAAGAAGCAGGCTCCCAGCAGAGGAGCCTGATGTGGGGCTCGATCCCGGAACGCCAGGATCACGCCCTAAGCCGAAGGCAGACGCTTAACGACTGGACTACCCAGGCGCCCCAGCGATATATTTTAGATACAGGTGTATCCAAACATGAATTTCCAGTACAAATTTAACAATTTATAGGAAAATATGAGTTTTTCATGGTTAATGCAAGTCGCTTCCTTAATAATGACAGTTGGCAGATTACTTGCAAATCCTTCTGATACATGAACAGAGCTGAGAAGAGTGGAGACTAAACAGTCCTATGGGGGTGTATCTACCTGAAAAAGATCACTCTATGATACAGCTAATATCTACTTACTCCACTGTGACATTCTGAGAATCAGATGAGAACAAATGTGAATCTTTTTTTTTTTTAAATGTGGATCTTTTTTTTTTTAATTTTTTTTAAAGATTTTATTTATTAATTTGACAGAGAGAGACAGCCAGCGAGAGAGGGAACACAAGCAGGCGGAGTGGGTGAGGAAGAAGCAGGCCCCTAGCGGAGGAGCCTGATGTGGGGCTCAATCCCAGAACACCGGGATCACGCCCTGAGCCGAAGGCAGACGCTTAACGACTGCACCACCCAGGCACCCCTAAATGTGGATCTTTTAAAAAGTTATACATGTAATCATGACAAGTCATAAATTTACTAATCATGGCAAATAAACGTCAAATAAAAATATTTTGAACACAGAACACATTAAATGCCATATTTTTGGTAAGGTTGGTTTATATGACTTAAATGCATCATTCATTACCTATTAAACAGAAAATAAATCTGAAATGTGTCACTAAAAGGTCAGCTTATTTATAAGAATTTTATCTTTAGAACTATACGGTAAATGGCTAATGGTTATCAAAATTAATTTAAAACTAAAGCTATTTTTTTATTTATAAACCAATTATTCATCCTATTAGAAATTTTACTTCAATTTCAAATCATACTATGTTAACGAGCAACAACAGAAAAACATAAGATTCATAATGTTCCAGAGTAAGATCAGGGCCACACAGTGACGAGCGGCAGAGACAAAATTCAAACCTTTGTCTGGCTCCAAAGTTCACGCCCTCTCCTCTGAATTGCAGTGCAATTTCTACAAGTTTGTAATCAAATGCCTTACAGAATACAAAGTGAGGAAATATGTACCACGCTATTAAATCCAACTTTTAAATGACAGAAAATATAGACCCTTTATATTAAAATGCCCTCCAGAACACTGAATCACAGCTATTCTGGAAAAGTGAAAATAGTCCACTTGCTCTCTAACAAAATGACATTCCAAATAAAACTGCAGAGAATCTTCTATCCCTCAAAGTGGGCCTCTTAGGCAAGGCACAGCGGGGTTACCTGAGAGGGTATCACCCCACCACATAAAGAACTCAAGTCTACCTCTAAATTCTATTTACCACCACAGAACTTTCTTCTTCTTTTCAATTAAAAAAAATTCGTTCCATCTGACTTACTACTAATAACCCCGAAAAGCCCAACCCCACCCAACCAAAACCCTGAAGAATCTCAAGAACTATAACTTACCTTTTTTAGCGACTTCCATTTCTTCTTCTGTCCATCGAGAGGTTTCTACAGGCTCTGTGGAAACTGAAATAAAGAGAGAGAATCCAGTAAGGCAAAGAAATATTAAGTTCATTCACAGATTAGATGACACCGACCTGTTTGTCTGACATAAAGCCTGTCTGAAGCATGAGGTGAAGCAAACTATGGACACAGGATGGTGGCAGGTTCTCCCCCACCAACTAAAGGCACATATTCAAGGCTTCTCAGGATCTTTTTCAATGTTCTTTGAACCCATGTCTACATGTTTGACCATCATTAGTTTATTTTCTATGAAGTCCCACCTTACCCAGTACATCCCCACTATTGGAGCCCCATCCGTCCTCTCTGAAGTGTCAAAGGAAGAAATGACAGTCCCCATTCCTGTCCAGGCACAGTCCTCTCCTGCTCTCTGAATCCCCCATATCTCCAACTCACTCCTGGAGGCCCTGTGACACCTAGTAAACACAGATGGATCACAAACTGCACACTCTCTCTTCTACATTAGAAAGGAAATTCAGACTATCAGGCATGAAATGAGCTCCTGCCATATTCCCCTTCTCAATTAATAGTACCATCATCCACCCAGTCACTCAAATTATTAACAGCCTCTTCGGATCAATTTTTTAATCCTTCCTCCCATTTACTACTCACATCCAATGATGTGTGTCGGTTCTAATCTCTCGAATCCATCCTTTTCTTGACTGGGGCACTGCGTGCAAAGTGACGCCCTTCTGGCTGGTCCCTCTGCCTACAGCCCTTACTTTCTCCAACCTGACCTCCATGACTGTCACCAGTTCTCTTTCTAAAACACCAATCTATTACAGCATTCCTCTATTTAAAAACATCTGCAAGCTCCCACTGTGTAAGCAAAGCAGGATATAACTCAAACAAGGTCCATCATGATCTGCCCCCATGTGCTTGTCTAGTTATTTTCCTTGCATCCTTCTTGCCATCCCCAGAACCTGGTTTCTTTATGCTTCACGTTATGGTAAAATTGGTACCACTGAAGCAATGATGGTAGGCGTCACTAACATGATCCCTTCATAAGCTAATGAGACAATACTCAGTAAAAGAGAGAAAAACACCTCGACCCAAGAATTTATTCTTATAAAAAATAATTTAACAGAAAGAAAATGTTACGTGAGTCAAGATCTGTTTTTCCTTACAGTGTTCTCTATATTAGTTTAAAGATGAGGGGGCAGGGGACAGCCTAATCACTCAGCAACAGGGAACGGTTCAAGAAATCGGGCCTCAGGGAACACGAAGCCAACATTTCACAGTCATCACAAAGCAAAACCGAAGATCACATAGAAACTACTTAATGTTTATAATATATGCCAAATGAAAACATCAGAAAAAGTAGCATGCACACTAAGATTACAACTAAGTAAAAAGAAAAATAGCTGTATTAAGACAGCAAGATTGGGGCAGATCTTTCTCAAAAGACATTGATATTAAAGTTTAAAAAATGTAAAGGCCATGAAGAAGTAAAAGTTTCACTACCTGCAGATGACGTGATAATACATACAGAAAACTTAAAAGACTGCTAGAACTGATCAACGAATTCAGTAGTCGCAGGATACAAAATCAATACAAGGAGATCTGTTGCATTTCTATACACCAATAATGAAGCAGCAGAAAGAGAAAATAAGAATACAATCCCATTTATAATTGCATCAAAAATAATAAGATACCTAGGAATAAACCTACCCAAAGAGGTGAAAGACCAGTACTCTGAAAACCATAAAACACCGATAAAAAAAAATTCAAGACAACAAAAAGAAATGGAGAGGGGCGCCTGGGTGGCACAGCGGTTAAGCGTCTGCCTTCGGTTCAGGGCGTGATCCCGGCGTTATGGGATCGAGCCCCACATCAGGCTCCTCTGCTGTGAGCCTGCTTCTTCCTCTCCCACTCCCCCTGCTTGTGTTCCCTCTCTCGCTGGCTGTCTCTATCTCTGTCAAATAAATAAAAAATAAAATAAAATCTTTAAAAAAAAAAAGAAATGGAGAGACATTCCATGCTCATGGATTGGAAGAACAAATATTGTTAAAATGTCTACACTACCCAAAGCAATCCACCCATTCAAGGCAATCCCTATCAAAATGCCAACAGCAGTTTTCATTGAACTAGAACAAATAATCCTAAAATTTGCATGGAACCACAAAAGGCTCCAAACTGCCAAAGCAATCTTGAAAAAGAAAAGCAAAGCTGGAGGCATCACAATTCTGGACTTCAAGTTGTATTACAGAGTTGCAGTAATCAAAACACTATGGTACTGGCACAAATACAGACACATAGATCAATGGAACAGAATAGAAAACCCAGAAATAAACCCACAATTATGTGATCAACTAATCTTTCGGCAAAGATTGGGAAGAATACCCAATGGGAGAAAGTCTCTTCAACAAATGGTGTTGGGAAAACCAGACAGCAACATACAAAAGAATGAAACTTGACCACTTTCTTACAACATACACAAAAATAAATTCGAAATGGGTTAAAGACCTAAATGTGAGACCTGAAACCATAAAAGTCCCAGAAAAGAGCACAGGCAGTAATTTCCTTGACACCAGCCCTAACAACATTTTTCTAGATAGGTCCCCCGAGGCAAGGGAAACAAAAGCAAAAATAAACTATTGGGACTACATCAAAATAAAAAGCTTCTGGGGCACCTGTGTGGCTCAGTCAGTTAAGCATCTGACTCCTGATTTCGGCTCAGTCATGATCTCAGGGTTGTGAGATCGAGCCCCACGTCAGGCTCTGTGCTGAGTGTGGAGCCTACTTGGGATTCTTTCTCTTTCCCTCCCCCTCCCTAAAAAAAATTAAATAAAATTTAAAAATAAAAAAATGAAATAAAATAAAAAGCTTCTGCACAGCAAAAGAAGAACAAAACTAAAAGGCAAGCTAGGAAATGGACAAGATAGTTCCAAATGACATATCTGATAAAGGGTTAGTATCCAAAATATATAAAGAACTTACAAAATTCAACACCCACAGAATAATCCAATTAAAAATGGACAGAAGACACGAACGCACATCTCTCCAAAGCCAGATGGCCAAAAGACCCATGAAAAGATGCTCAGCATCACTGACCGTGAGGGAAAAGCAGATCTAACCCACAATGAGATATCCCCTCACACCTGCCAGAACGGCTAAAATCAACGGCATGAGAGACAAGAGGTGTTGGCGAGGATGCGGAGAAAAAGGAACCCTCTTGCACTGTTGGTGGGAATGCAAACTGGTGCAGCCACTGCGGAAAACAGTGTGGAGGTTCCTCAAAATTAAACACACTACTGCCACGTGATCCAGCAATTACACTGCTGGGTATTTACCCAAAGAATACAAAAACACGAATTCAAAGTGATACATGCATCCCCATGTTTATAGGCGCATTACTTACAATAGCCAAGATATGGAAGCAGCCCAACTATCTGTCAAATGATGGATGGATAAAGAAGATGTCGTGTGTGTATATACACATACATACGCACATACTATGGAATATTATTCAGCCATTAAAAAAGAAGGAAATCTTGCCATCGGCAATAACATGGATGAAGCTAGAGAGCAAAATACTAAGTGAAATAAGTGAGAGAAAGACAAATACCGTATGATCTCACTTATATGTGGAATTTCAGAAACAAAGCAAATAAGCAAAGGGGGGAAACAAGGAGAAACAAACCAAGAAACAGACTCTGCACTACAGAGAACAAACCAGTGGTCATGAGGAGAGAGCTGCTGGGGGGAGGGATATGAGTCAAAGAGGTGATGGGGATTAAGCAGTGTACTTCTTATGATGAGCATCGGGTGATTAAAATAAAACCTTAAAAAAAAAAAAAGATTTTTAAAGGCCAGACTTTAAGATTATTTCTAGGTCGTCAATATCCAAGGACCTCCCACTCTACCCTGGCACTGCAGGAGAATCCCACGCGAAACCGCAGCCTATCCGCTCCCATCACGCACTCACTGGGTTCTGGTGGTGGTGGCAGAGGCGGCGGGGGCTCCTCGGTGGCCGCCGCGGCTGCAGCGCTGGCCGCTGCCGCTTCATTGGTCATGGACCTGGTGATCCGGCCCTTTCGGCGGCCCTGACTGTTGGCGGTCTTCCGTCCCCGGGGTGTGGCCTGCTCCCTCTCCTCGGTTTCTTCTGCTGTACCTTCCGTCTTGTCCTTTTCCTTGGTATTTTCTCTGGAAAGAGAAGCAGACGAAAAATTTGTGTGATTTAGAAGTACACATGCATCTGAGAAGGTTATGGCTTGGAATTCTTTTTTTAATAGAAATTAAGTAAAACTATCCAGTTTCTCAATTACTGAAAACAAACCTGATGAAAAATGCTGTCATGCCCCAATTTTGAAGGGTTTTGACTGGCTTAAATTAAGATATTTCACAAAGGTCTGTTTTACTCATTAATGGACACAAAATTCAGACACATTTCAAGTCACCTTATTACGTATGAGAACACCCTACAAGGAAGTAATGGATGGCAGGAGAAAAGCCCTTAGAGCTGCAATCCAGAGGCAGTGGGGTACATCAAAAGGCGAGAGTCCTGGCTCCAAGGTAAGTTTTCTCCTCTGTGAAATGAAGAGGCTGAAACAGATAGCCTTTCTGTAGTAATAATCTACAATACTGTTTCATTAAACCAGGCTCTGTATTCTCAAGCATCCCCAATACTAATTATGTGCAAACAGACCAGTATGGCCCAGGGGTTATAACAGAGAACAGTCTGGAGCCAGGCTGCCCAGGTTGGTACCAGAGCTGTGTGATTTACCAGCCATGTGACCTTGAACAAGAGACCTCCCCTCCACAGGCCTCTGTTTCTCTCATCTATACGTGAGGATAATAACAGTATGTTTCATAGAGCTGTTGCAATGATTAAAGGAGCTAATTTATATAAATGCTCAGAACTGCGCCTGAAATACAGAAAGAAAGCATCTTATGTGTCTGCTGTTATCAGGGCTACACCTCCCTCAGCCACTTCGGAAAAACTCGATCAATAAGTAAAGGGTCGTTACTATTAGTAGCAACAGTACTGCATGTAACACTGGAAGACTATTCTCTGTATTACGTATCTCCCAGGGTTGTTAGATTTAAAAACAAGGTCCTTAATGTACATTTCTGCAAATAAATGGATAGGGGGCAATACTGAAAGACTCAACTGCTCTTGCTTAATGGGAGGTGTTGATTTTTTCCAAATTTTATGCACTTCAAGCAAGGACCTGTTGTAGCTTACCAAGCTTACCCCAATAAAAAAAATTCTTCAAGAATTTTCTCCCTTCGGTCCTAAAGTGCCCTTGAAGTTACCGTGCAGCCCTCTTTCTCCACTTCTTTACTCCCTTAGCAATCTGGCTACTGCTATAACCTCATCTTAAGACGTTTGTCAAAAGTCACCAATGTGGGGGAAAAAAGTCACCAATGACTTACAGACTGCAAATTCAGATGACCTTTTCTCAATTACAGTCACACTGATCTTCCTGCTGCAACTGACCTTAAGGACAATTCTTTTTACCTTCCTCTCAACTTTCAGGACTTCATGCTTTCCTGATATCCCTACTGCTACTCTGTCTCTTCTTCTGGGGACTGCCTTCTTCCTCTCACCCTTTCACATTCGCATTTCCCAAGGCTCACCCTGGCCTTAGAGCTCTGTGAGGTTACCCCATTCGCATCCATTCCACTGGGATGACTGCCAGTCTGTATCTTTTGACTCACACCTCCCATCTCCTAAATCTCCTAAGATCCAGACTTGTCTTCCCAAATACCTGCTGGAAATCCCTATCAATCACCTGGATTCCCCATCAATACAAACTCAACATGTCCAAAAACATGCTTGTCACCACTCTGCCTCTTGCTCCCCCCATGCTCTAATCATTCACCAGTAACAATACCACCGTGATCATATCCATTCACGTTTACAGATCTGGCATCATCTTTAGCTTTTCCCCTTTTTCTTTACCTCCTATATGCAAGCTCATGCCAAGATTTGGTTATTTCATCTCAGTAACAGTGCTCCCACTAATTCCACCACCTCAATTTCTACTACCATTATCCTTATTAAGTGTCTCGGTACCCAAACCACTCTTCTGTAACAGCCTCCCTGACTTACATCTCCAATCCATTCACGCTACGTGGGTCAATATTCTAGCAGAATAGCTTTGCCAAAAACCATTCCATCCAGGGGCGCCTGGGCGGCTCAGTCGGTTAAGCCTCTGACTCTTGATTTCAGCTCAGGTCATGATCTCAGGGTCGTGGGATCGAGCCTCACATCAGGCTCTGTGCTCAGCAGGGAGTCTGCTTGGGATTCTCTTCCTCTCCCTCTGCCCCTCCCCCTACTCACACATGCTTGTCCATGCATGTTCTCTAAAACATAAATCAATCTTAAAAAAAAAAGGAAAGAAACCACTCCATCCATTCAAACCGCTACCTACTCCCAAACAACTCACAACACAGACTATTTTAGCTTCATCAAGGTTTTACTCTAACCCCAATCCACCTTCCACTTTTGTTCTTCAGCCACACTCTGTTCCAGTCTCATCAAACCATTATCTGCCATTTCTCATGGCAGCACAACTCTTCGTGCTGTTCCCTCTATTCTTTCCACATTAACCCTAGCTCCTGCATAAAGTCCTCTAAACTATCCAGACAGAAGTCACCCTGAACCTCTTTTCAGTCTCCCAACATCCTTCACTGGTTCTGCTCATTTCTTCCAGGCTTTCTCCTTTTTCCTAAACAGTACTTGCATCTTGCCTAGCATTCCCCTACTAGATCATAAACTACCTGGGAATAGTACGTATCTCAGGGATTCCTGCATCCTCCCTAAGAGCTAGCTCAACATCCCTAATAAATGAAGGCTTGTTAATGGAGACTTCAGGAAAAAAGTAAAAACCAAGATATGGCAGTTCCATAAGAGCAGAACCACTGACCACATGGGAGTATGAATGTTTTACTCAAACTAATTAAAAAAAGTTTTTAATAATTATCTTTCTAAAGTACAAAATTTGAATGGCAATGGCATGAGCATCCAACCCTTAAACAACCATACCAAGTGATTCAGGCTATAGGGGCCACAAAAGCACATAAACCTTCAGTATTTCCAAGGGGATTACAGAAATAACACAATAAATACTGAAAAGAACAAACAACTGATACGCGCAACGACCTGCATGGATCTCAACATCATCACACTAAGTAAAAGAAATCATGCACAGAGGACCACATACTGCATAAATCCACTTATATGGAATTCTAGAAAAGGCAGAGGCTGGGGATGGCAGGGGAGTGTGGGGAAACCTACAGCTAAGGAGCACATGGAACTTTCTGGAGTGATGGAAACACTGCACCACAATTGTAGCAAAACCAATGCATATATTTGTCAAAATACATTCAATACACACCTAAAATTGGTGAATTTTATTCTGTGTAAATAATGCCTCAAGAGAGCCAATCCTTGGCGGAAAAACCACCAACTGAGCCCCTAAGCCCCCCACCTCACCACGATATGTGCACAAAGGCATCAACAAGAGCTGTCTCTGAGCGGCAGAATCGCAGGCTGATTTTGTTAATATTTTGCTCTCTTTTCCGCATTTTCTATAGTGAACAAGAATTACTTTTATAACCAGGCAAACAGCAACAGAACCACAAACCAAGAACCCCACTTTATATGATAAATAAAACCCACGAAGCTGTAATATAAGGTATTATAGAAAAGAAAACCATTTGTCAGCATTTTTACGTGGGTGTAAAGTATCAAAGGTGCAAAAAAAAAAAAAGATCCCGCGGTACCTTCCAAGTCAAAAATTAAATTATATCCAATATATCTCAGTGATGAGTGTATATTGTTATAGCTCATCCCTTCTGAAAAGTAACATCTCAGGTCTGGCAAATAAGTCCATTAAGCAGAAGTTGCATTTACCAGAATATCCTGTTCTTTAATTATGTCAAAGCCCATTAGGTGACCAAAGAACACATCCCATTCACTCTTTTATCTAAAATTTTATACCTCTGAAAGAGTCGATAGGTTCATGATTTTTAAATTAGACTAATATCTAATTATTTAACTCACTTAGAGTCCTCCTTTTCATCTTTTTCTTCTTCATCTTTCTTTTCCTCTTCTTTTTTTTCTGTTTTTTCTGCTTTATCTTCTTCTTTTTCTTCTACTTTTTCTTCTTGTGAGGGTCGGGCAATTTGCTGCTAGAATGGACCATCATGTTAAATTCAATGTTAAAAGAAACAGCTCCTCAAACTGTGATGACAAATTACAATAAATCTTTACAAAAAATTAATAAACAATTGATCACTTACAATGTAATTAGGGGTAACGTATTAAAAATTAGTCTAACACTCCTTAATATATTCCATAGGTATTGCTTAAAAGCGCACGCGTGCACACGCACAAATGTTCCTAATGTCTGGACCCATTAGAGAGGCAAGTGGTAAGACTCCACTTAGAAACCTGAAGTCTGGGGTTGGTTCTCTCTGTTTCTGTAACTCCCACATCTAATCTGTCACTCAAGCATTTCAATTCTACCTTAAAATTTGATAACTGATAATTTACCAAACCATTCCCCTAGTATTAGAGACCTAATATGCTTCCAACTTTTTCAACACTATGGACAATACTACAAGAAACACCTTTATGCTTTTACTCTTCTGCGGAACATTCACTCAACGGAATAGTAGACGGCTATGGTCATCATCAAGACTAAAGTAATTTGGAAAAATAGGAGATTAGAGTAAAAAGAAGTAAAACACTCAAATATTCCTAAGCTATAATTACAACTCTGTAACTAAAAATATGAACAAAGACAAGAAGAGAATACAATTATGGACCCTTTTATCCTTGCTAAAATTGTGACTCTAAAAGAAAAATGGAATTAAGTTTATTTAATCAGAAATCAAGATCGTCTAACGTAGGTAGGCTCGAACTGCCGCTTGGCATTACAGCACACGGCCCCCGTCTCGCATGTGCCTCTTCCAAACCCCCACCTTTCCTAAGCTGGTGCTGCTCTGGACTCACCTCAACACGCCAAGCGTTTCATGTCGTTGCCTGGAACACCCTCTCCACGCTCCTTGCCTAAGCCTCCTACATATCTTCTGAAATTCAGTTCAAAAGGCTACATCCTGGGAGGCATCTCCCAATTTCCACAGAGAAGCTCCAGGCCCTGTCTCCCTCGCTTGCCACCTGCACAGTCCGCATCTGCCTGTGGCACTTACCGCGGGGTGGCACGTACCTGGTTATCACAGGGTCTGTCTGGCTCACTGCGTTACAGTCTCCTCAAGGACAAGGACCCAGTCTTAATCATCTAAGTATCCCAAGTTCCTAGGAGACATCTGGACCACAGAAGCCTCTGCATGTGCTGGATACAGCCAGAACCAAGTTCCTTTATTCTGCTTCTCTGAAAAGTTTCATCCTCCCACCTCCATCTTTCGTTCTGATCCAGGCCAATGTCAATCTTGCCTCATGATAACTTGCCTCATAATAACTCTTACCTGTTTTGTCACCAGACAACATGAAGTACTCATTAATATGAGGTAAAATTTCCCTTAATTCTTAATGCCATCTCAAAGTCTTCACCTACTCGCTAAATCTGGGTTTTTGTCTTAAGATAGCAAAGACCTCTCCAAGAGGTCCCATATTATGCCTTCTTCAAATCCACAAAGGAATAAAAATCTGTATCCTTCTTGCTCCCAACTGCAACACTGTAGAACTGCGATATTTTAAAAATACTTCCTTTTTTCAAATTTCACAAAATCTACCTAAGATGTCTTTTTTCTCTTCTGGTGTTATGGACTGACTTCTCAGATACTCCTAAGAGCATATAAATGATTTTATCACATGGTTCATTATGCCTTGCCATTATTCTTCCAACTTTAAAATGCGTATCAATGCCTTTTCTATCTGCATAATATCCTACAATCTGAGGTCATGCTCATTAAATTCTCCAAAGGTGAAGTCACAATTGCCATCACTGGTGGGAACTATTCTACCTCCAAGATCTTAAAATCAGAAAATCTTCTCTACAACAACCACTCATGCCCCACCTATCCCACATTTTCATTGTTGTTAGTCCTGCTATTTGTCCCCATCATGACCCGTGGTCCCTTTATTCTATGAAATTTCACAGTCCATCAGGAAGAGCTGCATCTACTCATCCGCTCTGACCCCTCACTAAATCGTTTTGATACCATGGTTCCCTCACTTGCTTTATCAGACTTTCCCAATTTCTCACCCTGGTTAATTGCCAGTTTCCTTCTCTTCTATTTATTATTACTAGACAAAAATTTTAAAAATCAGGAAGATTTTCAAATGTATACTTTCCAACCATGACTAAGTCTGCTTTACAACTGGGAATGTTTTACTCACCTTTGACTGACTCCCTAGGACACCACAGTGGTCACAAGACTGGTTTCAAATGCTAATAACCTCAAACCACCCACTTGCTACATACGTGGCATCCGTGAGTCATTCTGAAAAAACGAGATGGCATACGAACGATAAACTCTGCCTCTGCCTAGCGAGTAGGCTGTATAACCCAGAAAATGGTTTACAGCCCTAAGAAATGACAGGGAGGTATCAACTCAGCAGAAGAGAAGTAAAGAGGTTCACTGTTCTCTTAGACTCGGATGACACATATAACTTGTTTCCCTAATACTTTTCTATTTCTAATGCCAACCAGTGTTCTGAAGAAGCTAAGCGATCCCACACATTCCCTGCTGTCTGAAATCCAGCCGACAGCTGACTGTACTCCCCCTTCCCTAGCTCTGGGGACTGAGAAGCAAGGTAACGCCTGCTTCAACCAGGCAATGGGAAGATCACAGCAGGCAGGATGTCTTTTGAAGCACAATCCCCAATTCTGCAGAAGGTGTGTGGACACGATCCAAAGAAACTGACGGAGTTGCTAGCTAGTCTCTAGAAGTGTGTGACAGCTGCAGAGCAGGACCTCCGTCAGAGCAGTATCCACACTGACTAGGCAGCAGTGGGTGGAGAGGGAGAGCCAGGGAGGCCGGAGTGTGCAACCAGCATTCGCCTTCAGGTAATGTGCATCGAGAGCCATCGTTACCCCTGGAATTCCTGTTAACACCAGGAATAACCTCTGATTTTCACCAGAAGTGATCGCAGCTGCTTTTGTTACAGGCAAATCTGTAAAGGGAAGTGCCAATCCCCATGGTCCGGGATGGAGGGTACAAGTTACATGCCTCACACCCTTCAGCAGGTTGGCTGGAGTAGAAGTCTGCAGTTTCAAAAGGAAATTCATCCGAAGGTCCCCTAAGAGACAGAGGCATCCCCACAGCTTCCTGTCCAGGTTTCTCCCTCCATAAGCCTAGTACTTGATAGTCAATTCAAAAAAGTTTAGTTCTGTTATGGAGGGTCTTGTAACATGAAACATGTCTGCCGAACAGGAAACTACACGCTATAAACGTGACAGTACATTAGAAAACAAAATAGGGGTGGCCTGGGTGGCTCAGCCGTTAAGCGTCTGCCTTCGGCTCAGGTCATGATCCCAGGGTCCTGGGATCGAGCCCCACATCCGGCTCCCTGATGGGTGGGAAGCCTGCTTCTCCCTCTCACACTCCCTTTGCTTGTGTTCCCTCTCTCACTGTCTCTCTCTGTCAAATAAATAAAATCTTCAAAAAAAAAAAAAAAAAAAGACAAAATAAAAATCCAAATTAAAAAAACTGCAAAGTTTTATGTATTTCTCTTTTTTAAAGATTTTTATTTATTTATTTGACAGAGAGCGAGAGAGAGAGCACAAACAAGGGGAGAAGCAGACTCCCCGCTGAGCAGGGAGCCCCATGCGACCCTTGATCTCAGGATCCTGGGGTCACGCCCCGAGCTGAAGGCAGGTGCCCAACCGACTAAGCCACCCAGATGCCCTGTTTTTTTTTATTTCATAATGATAAATGAAGAACAAGGAAATTTCAGCGGAGTCCTCTATCGCAAGATCACAGGACAGTTTATGCTGAGATTTGTTTCTACTGTAGCTGACTGAATAGCTAGCACTTACGTAAACTCTATGTGTATTTGTTAACGTGCTCACGTCTTCAGAAAACATAAATGAATTCCCACTCAGTAGATGACGAAGTTGCCAAGAAATGAAACGACTAAATTTAAGAGCAAGCGTCTAGTGAACTAAAAACATACAAGAGATGAAGAGAATGAAGTCCTGCTTTAGCCATTGAGCTGCCTGGGGATATATTTTTTTTAAGGTTTTATTCATTTATTTGACAGAGGAAGAGACAGACAGAGAGCACAAGCAGGAGAAGCAGCAGAGGGAGAGGCAGAAGCAGGCTCCCCGCTAAGCAGGGAGCCCGACTTGGGACTCGATCCCAGGACCCTGGGATCATGTCCTGAGCTGAAGGCAGACACTTAACCAACTGAGCCACCCAGGTGCCCCTAGTCGTTGAGTGTTTTAAGTATCTCAGGCAACAAACAGAAGATATCTTATCAAAATATATTTAAAAATTAGTTCCTTTAAACCAACTGAATTTGAGACTAGTTTCCTGAAGAGTAAAAACTGTCAATCACAAAACAGCATGCGACAAAGGCAAGAGTTGCTACCATTTACTGGGCGCTCACTCTGTCCCTGATACAACACTCTAGGGACTTCACACATGTAACTAGTTCTCATGTTAACCCTGCAAGGTAAGTATTACTGCTTCCACACTCACAGATGTGGAAACCTGGACTCAGCAAGTGAAGGGACACATCCAGGCTCACATGGATACAAAGAGGAAGAGCATTTTGGGGTCTGAAGCTCTTTCTGTTCTACCCAACTTTTTAAACCTGTCTCAAACAGTCTAACTATTGTCTAACAATTCTGTCAGAAGCTTTCCCAACTTCAAACCTTACTACATTTACATAAGTATATGCTTTCTCAATACCTCTGGGGAATAAAAACACGCCGACATATTTAAAGAGGAAGATGTTGTCAGAATGAAGGAAGAGAACAAACTCTTGTGAAAGGTCATCGCGTATTTGGAAACGAAGAATGCGGCTTCTAAACAATGACTTGCTTTATCAAACAGGTCACTAGCAGGTACCACAGTAACTCTTGCTGCATAGTGACGGACTTACCAGATGGGAGTTTACGTGGAAGGTAAGAAGAAATTCTTACCTCTAACAAAAATGTTACACATAGAATCCAAGTACTACTTGGCATGTTACTTATAATTCTACATCCCACGTAGTAACAGTGAGGAGTGGCTTTTGGCTTCTGACCTTTGATATGTATTCACTGCTTCAGCTAGAACCTATGAAGAATCCCATGCACTCTCGTCATGGGATGCTAGTAAGCTGAACTGTGAAACGGCTTCAACAGTATCTAACAGAATTCTGAGTTAAAATTTTTCCCGGGGCGCCTGGGTGGCGCAGTCGTTAAGCGTCTGCCTTTGGCTCAGGGCGTGATCCCAGAGTTCTAGGATCGAGCCCCACATCAGGCTTCTCCGCTAGGAGCCTGCTTCTTCCTCTCCCACTCCCCCTGCTTGTGTTCCCTCTCTCGCTGGCTGTCTCTCTCTGTCAAATAAATAAATAAAATCTTTAAAAAAAAAAAAATCTTCTCAACAATAACCTCTGAACACACGTCTAACAAAAATATGATTATCTGTCTCATTTCCCTACGATTCTAAGATTAAACTCCTTTTCAGAGGAAATAATATGCAAGGCTCCCTATAGCAATAGCAGGTTAAAAATCAAACCCCCGGGGGCGCTTGGGTGGCACAGCGGTTAAGCGTCTGCCTTCGGCTCAGGGCGTGATTCCGGCGTTATGGGATCGAGCCCCACATCAGTGTCAAATAAATAAATAAAATTTCTTCCTCTCCCACTCCCCCTGCTTGTGTTCCCTCTCTCGCTGGCTGTCTCTATCTCTGTTGAATAAATAAATAAAATTTAAAAAAAAATTAAAAAAAAAAATCAAACCCCCGCAAGCTTGGAATCTCTCTTGGCAAACAGCACACTACACATCCATGTGCTGAATAACAATGACTTCCTAGGGGTAAGAGGTCGGGAGGAGAGGATGGGTGGAGCAATCAAATAACAACGGAAAGGATCAGGCATAAAGTTCAGCAGAAAATTGGAGTCTTGAAATAAATTTGCCCTAATCAATCAGGGGATTACCTAAGGTAATTACTACTGGTTCAAACCTGATTGGATAATAGAGCAGTGAAGTGGTTTTCAAATTAGTTGGATCTCTATTATCTCTCAGGGTAAAATCAACACACACCAATTTAAAAATTCTTAACTTGTAACTAGATTCTTTAAAAAAAAAAAAAAAAGATACCTTTCCCTTTTTTCTATACAGCAAATTCTACATTCCCAACCCAGATCTGTTTCCTACACTCCAGACTTCCACATCTAACTGCCCCCCTTAAATCTCCACTTGGACATCTAGTATGTATCCAAAATTCAGCATGTCCGGACATTTCCCCCCAAAATCTGCCACTCCTTCCGTCATGCCTACACAGTAAATGGCAACCCCACAGGCCAAAACTTGGGTTATCTTTGAAAACTGTCCTTGAATCCCCCACAATCAATCCATCAGCAAAACCTGTTTACCTTACCTTCAAAAATACATCCAGAAACGGACCCGCTCTCCGCACCTCCCCCACTAGAGTCTAGTCCAAGCCACGTAACCTCCTAACTGGTCTCCCTTACCATCCAGTCTCAACAGAGCAGGCAGAAAGATCCTGTCACAACTAAAATCTGATACTATTCTGCTCAAAAGTCCAATGGCTCCTCCTCTCGTTTGGTATCAGCTCCAATGTCATGCAGTTCCATACAATCGAGCCCTTAAACTAACACCACCGAAATTCAGAAAACCTGTCCACCTATTTTGACACAAACAGAACGAAGTACATAAGCAATTAAGAAACAGAGATAAGATTCTTCTGGTCTGAGACGGTGCTATATTTCCATCATTCAATCCCCTCCCTCCCCAAATTCGCAGTGAAACACAGAGAAATATACAACTAGAGAAAATATCTTCAAGGTAATAACTTAAAAGCTAATGTGGGAAGGACCAGACTGATGGAAAGACAATCTCAGTTCCGTTAAATACACTCTGGGACGTGCTAGAGGTATGAGAATACAGAACAAGAATGTGAGGAAGAAAACTCTAATATGGCTGGAACTTAGCAAGAACGAGTGTGCCACAAGGAACAGTGAGATGGTGTCCCAGATAACTTTTGGATAGAAAACTAATGTTTCAGAGTAACAGAGACATTCCCTGTCTCACAGAATTTCCTGCTAGAGCTTTCTGCTCTGTCATCACAAGCAACAGACTGCTAATCCTGCAAATGTAAGATACAATACATACTAAATTAATCCCTTGCATTATCAGGGATTGAAAAATTTAAACAATTTATAAATATAAAATACATAATTTCTAAAAACTAAGTTCAACTGAAGTTATAAATACTAGTTGGTAATAAGGAACAAAGCTACTGTTAAAAAATCTGTGGCTGAAACTTGTTTAAAACGCAGATGGGCCCTAGCATCTCTAGCCAGAAGCGCTTGATTCCACTTTCTCTGTGGGAAGCCCCGGCACCTTGGGTGGAACGGCATTTCCTGCCTCACTGACAACATTCGATTTGCTCCCTGTCAGGCAGGAACTCTTCATGCAGCTCCACAAGCATCCCTCTCTCTGTGTCTATGGTATCAGTCCCATCAGTGTAGAAGCGCGCTCTCTTCCTCCCTCCTGATACTAATGGGCCCTCCGCCCATCTCTCTGTTCCCCTTCCTGAGCAAACCTCACAGACACCGGCACACCTGTACCACCACCCGCCACTCACTCACCTTCCACGTCCCCTTCCGCTATGATCTTATTTCTGGCCCCCTCACCCATCCGCTGAAAATGCACGCCCAGGGCACCTCAGCTTACTTGACCTCTAGCAGCATTTCACGCAGTTGGCTCATGAAACACTCCCTGTACTCTGACCAAGAAACACTGTTTCCGAAGAATACGTAATCACACCCTGTGAGGCAGTAGTATTCTGCAGGAAACGAGGACCCGGGAAACACTAACGGGTCACGGCTACGCATGATGAGCGCACAGGGCCAGCCTGTATTTGGTGAGCAGGGGGGCTGAGGAAAGAAAGGGTGGCTCTGTGGGGAAACCAGGAGAGATTTAGGAAGCCTGGTCGGCAGTCAGCAGCGGTGCAAGTTCACACACGCGATTCCAAACCCCAAGATGAACCTGGGGGCAGAGAGCAGCGGCGATCACATCATGCCCGCTGGTAAAGCACACGTGGCTGTGACAGCTGCTGATCGGTTATTTGAGGGAAAACAGTTTTTAAAGTACTGAATTGCAACTGTGAAAACATACGCTGCACTGTATTAAAAACTGTCTTTTAAGATCAAGTGCTTTTTCAGAGTAAAAACAATCTACACTCCAGAAACGAAGTTACTCTGAAACAAAATCAGGCCCCCGGTGTTTGGATAAACTAGCCTCTACGCTCGTCACCGCGCTACCTTCTATTTCTCCCGTGTTCTACTTGCCCCCTCCTCAGACAAAAGGACTGGTAAAGTCGGTGTGTGAAATGAGGTGTCATGGGTCCCCTTCTTTACATCATCACTGATAACGCTCAGGCACAGTTTAGGTAACATGGAAGTATAGAACTTCTCTCACTGATGTGATCATACTAGAAACTTATAGTTCATTCACAAGAGATGATGTCACACATTAAATATATACTAATTTCAAAATAACACGTTCATAGCAACCTCATTATTTAACGAAATGTCAATCCCTAAAAGACACATGATTAAATGCAAGGCCCTGGTTATACCATTTTTTTCCCTCCGTATCTCCACCCTGAAACAATTTCCACACAGTTGAGAAACACACCTGGTTTCTTCCTCTGCGTTTTCCATAATTCCTTCTTACTAGGGCTTTATAATTCTCATTTTTCTTGGTTAAATAGTAATATAAAACACAATCAGGAACACTCTATAAGGAAGAAAAATTATTTTTGAGGTGCGAAAGAAATACCATTTTTTAAAAACCAAGCAACACTTTCAAGGGAAATCTCTGGTATTCTCAAAGTATAAATTAAAGAGCAACACATGGCTAGGACTTTAAGGGATATCTACGCCCTAAAAATACACACGTTATATCTACTATTTTAATGGACATTTAGAGTGGTCTTAATCCAAATTATGTAAAAGATACCAGGAACTATCAGAAACATTCAAGCACTTCCTTATTAAGCAGTAACTAAACTCTCTTTCTTGTTGCATGTATGTAAATATTCACAACGTCTCTTTTTTAAATGTTACTCAAAAATAACACATTCAATCCGTTATGGGGAAGAAAAAAAAAAATCAGGGAAAATCAGGACTCTGATATTTTAATCAGAAATTCAGTAAGGTTCAAAAAGCATTGTTATCTATGTGTTTTTAGGGAAATATAGTATCAAGTCGTTTTTTGTTAACCATGAAAATCAGACTGCATTCTGTGCTTGTGATGTGTTAAGTAATTATAAATAGCACTATACTAGTCACCTGAGAATCTTTTCTGTATCAAGCCCTCTATAAAAATCAGTTCTATTTAACTACCTCTGTGTATTAGAGCACGAAAACTTCAAAGTAGCGAACATCACAAACCCATAAACATTCTCAATGCAAACCGTTTCTTACCTTCCTTTCCAAGTAGGATGCAATCAGTCCAAAGTTTTTTGGATGCTGGATAAACCTGAGGAAAAAAAGAGAGGAAAAAACAAACACACACACACATACACACAAACATTTTAACAACTTAAAAAGGGTGGGTGGGGGGGAACCTCAGGAACAGAACTATTAGTACAGACTACTTCCCGGTGACCCCAACTATAGAATCGCTGGAGCCTTTTAAGGGCACAGATTCCTGGGCACCATCCACCAGGAACCGATGGGGCTGGTCTATGGTAGAGCACAGATTATCTGTACTTTTAAAATGCACCCCGAGGTGACTGACACACCACCTAAATTTGGGTACCACGCCTAACATGACTCCATAACCCCTGTTCTCATCTGTGACCTATGCTCCCACCTATAAACTTATGGGAAAGTCAGAGCAAATCTATATTCTCTACCTTCCACAGTATCCATTCAAATGCCAAAAAGGGGCCAAGGTATTGGGGAAACGGTTCAATTTACGAGTGAATGCCAAGACGTCTCACGAATTTATGTAAGCTTCTATTAGAAAATAATTTAAAGTTTAAATTACTTGTCCTTAAAGATCTCCTTCTCGTGGTCAGTCCAAACATTCATAAACTGCCTATCTTTATAAACCTTCATAGGGTCCTCCATGAGCCCATTCATGTTGATGAACTTGACCCGTCTCTGTTCTGCATCAAACATCATAGGTGGGATCACAGAGAGCTGCCGCATTTGTTTCTCATTATTCTGCAACAGAAAGTAAACATAATTTTCAAAGAATAAAATTTAAGGAGGGCTACAGACCAGCTCCAGCTACCCTAATATATGCCAGAAAAACCACATGTGTAGTTTCATGTGTCAACAGCAGTGCGTACCATTACATCTAATACGTGGTAATTATTCATATATCTAATAAATACTCGTTAAGTGAATCATACAGGCAGAGGGTATGCATGTTATGTTTTTAGATCCCACTACTACGATTTGAGAAGAGTTCTTTACTAAAAGAAGTAGATACTTCAGATAGTAACATTTTAGACCTAAGGGACACAAAGAAATGCCAAGTTCATCGAAGTAATGATCTTATGAAACAAATATTAACACAGTCTCATTTTTTAAGTCTTAACATCATTTTAAAGAATAAATCTTAATGTCATTTTGGAGACCAATGAATAAGGAAAAAAAACAGGCACCAAAATCTTAAGGACAGGGATTTTAAATTAACTAAATTCACGTGTTAAATACTTCTTGCTAATCTTACGTAATCTTTCCACTGAAAACTGGAAACTATTATCCTTAGAATTTCAACTAAAACTTCTTTACATCTATACAGTTGGTTTTTCCCAAAGTTTAATTTAGTAAGTTCATGAGCACAAATTTCTATGAAAAGACTCACCAAAACTACAGGTATTGACCTCAACACAAAGCTAGGTTTTTCCTAAAACTTTTCCTCATAGAAGTAGATACTGCCTTACAGTCAAGTCCTTACAAAGTGTCAAATTTTACGGGGTACTCCCAGTCAATCTGAACACCAAAACACGATTTGGGGCAGACACATGAGCTTGGGTCACCTCAACTGGTCCTAGTTTTGGATGCTTACAGATTTGCCCTAATGGAATCAGTCAGAAAGCAAGCAAAAAAAATTACCAAAGATTTAGTCATCACTGCAGGGATTACGACCACAAGTTTTAAAATATATAGCAATTTAATAATCGTCTTTGCTCATTACTTAAGGAGACCACCACATTCAAATAAGCAAGACCTTCAGAATTCAGAAATGAGGTTTTCTGGGTTGGGTTATTATTTTTTTTAACTGAAGTATAGCTGACACTAGAGATGAGGTTTTTAAAAAGCCAGTATATAAAATCAAAACCAGAACAACTAAGTAAACGGGAGATGGCTTTTGGACCAACCTTTAGAGATAGCTTGAACACAGCTCAGAAGACTCATGTTAGGGACTGAAATTTATTCTTATTCAGCACGGATTTATTGATGCCATCTCATCTCTATCTCCCAGGCATCTGTGGCTAGAGAGCACACTTTAGGGAACCCACCAGCACCTCAGGTCCACCTCAGATCAATCTCTCCAGTCAGTGGGCTCCTACACATCCCTGCCCCCGACACCCTGATTCAGGCTTTTGTTTTCATGTTAACAGTCTCCTCGCCTCTCAAAACCATCTGTGTAAGATGCCAATCTGATCGTAGGACTGCCTGGTATAAAGCCTTCAGTGGTTGGCCGGTCTTTGGAACAGTCCAAACTCTATAAATGTTCCCTCGTTTATGTACAAATAAGCCCTTAGTTTCTGGGGTATGAGGCTAAAATGCCTGCATAATCAATGAATTAAAAAAACTAAGTCAATTAATTTCCTTACCTCCTGCTCAGAGAGCCCATCAATAATTTCAGAAATCTCATGCTCGCTCCGAGCAATGGTGGCTGAAAGACCAGCTCCCCTCTGCCCAACTCTAAATATAAGAAAGAAAGAAAGAAAGAAAGGCAGTTTATAAAGAAGACACCAATGAAGTCACTTTTATATACATTACTCCTCTGAATGGGACTTTTTTAACCACAAAAGTCACAGAACAAATGCTACTGAGCCACTACTTTTAAGTAATATGCCTGAAGACTGGAATTCTATAGAAGAATGATTAAAATGTTGAGATTAAAATTTAAAGGTTGCATGTCCAAGTTCAAACGGTAGAACAACTTATGGGAAACTTATGGAAAACCACACGTACTGGTGACATTTCCACTTCAAATAGCACTCTTTGCCTTCCGGAGTAAAGGACAGCTGACTTAGAAAAATACATTAAATATCTTTTACAGAGGGGAAAAAAACAACAATCACCCCTCATAAAAACTTGATTAATCGTGATTAAAGAATTAAAGCTTACATATACACTTACAAGAGATAGTGGAGAAGAAATCTAAATCTTTTACTTAAAACACTTGCTCCCTAGAGTAAAAACAAATCAGAAACTATCTACCAATGTCAAAGAATTTCTTAATTAGCCATCTATTTGATATTGTTTAGTCATGTTGGCCAGTAATGAAGAACTAAGAAATATTCAAGTCTATTCTTTTTAACTGTCATTTCTAAAGGAATAGGTATTTTCAAGAGCAGAAGAATTAATTTCAAAATATGCATTTAAATTGAGATTGAACAGCATTATTAAGTATAAAAAACTAATATTAAATTCACCAAGACATAATCTTTGCTAGCTGAAATGAAAGGCTCTTTATGAACTTTCTTAATATCAGATGCAGGTAACCATTAACACTGTGCGAGAGCAGGCGTGGGACTCTGTCGGAGAGGAAAGAGCACAGCCATTAAACATCAAACTACTTACCGCTGAAATCTTTCTTGTTGTTCTCTTTGTTTTCGAATTTCTGGAAACTGCTTTTCATAGTACTCCCTTGTTTTGCTTTCCTTAGCTTTCCTCCGGGGGTTATTTTCTATTCTGTCCACTTTTTTCTCCCATGCCTCCATGAGCTGATCATAACGTTGGCAGATTTTTTGTTCCTATTAAATACCCGTAGCAAATTAATAATTAAACTAAACTCTGTCATCTGACAAACCTAATACTTTATAAAGTAAATGCTACTTCTTAAGGCTAAGTCAGAAGTACATTTGGCCTAGGACTCAATTGTGAATGAAAAGCTGTCCTTGATCTGAAAGATGAGAGAGAGAAAAGAGCTCTGTTTCCTACAAAGATCAGCATATACAGCATATTTGGGCCAGATTTTTTTAGTTAACATTAAGACTAGCATTAATTAATTAATTAGCTATTATAGTAGCTCGCCAGCTTTTATTATTTTCCTGATAATATATGTCTTCATTGTCAAAAAAATGGAAAATTACTAATAGAAACATGTGAGTAGTTCATAATCCCAATACCCAACGGCAAATATATTTACATTTTGGTGTTTTCCTTACAATCTGTCAGAGAAAACACTCATGCTCTATCCGTTCCTCTACTGCTGGAGGCTTTGATGACTCGAAGGTTTTTGCTATTATAAATAATGCTATCTTATTAAAAAACATTTTTGATAGTCTGGAAAAGGCAGAAATTGGTTGTCCTTTATGGTAAAAAGAAATGTAGTGAACTACATGAAACCAAGAATTAATCCTTTTAGAGAAATGAGTAATGTATGATCTCATTTTTTAAAGAGAGGCAAGAAGCCTCCATTATGAGCACAGAACTGTGAACGTGTCAACAACACACGTATAGAAAAAGGTGTAGAAGGACTCATGAAAAACCATTAACAGCGGTCCCCTCAAGAAAGTGGCACCAGAGAGGAGAACATTACCCTCCTCACGACCTGAGCCACCCCAGACACTTGCCAGCCATTCAACCCCCAGGTGTCTTCTGCGTCCTTCACTTTCTCCATCTCTAGCGAGCTCCTCAGTCCAGGCCAACATTACCCCTTACCTACATCACAGTAAGAGCCTCTGAACTGTCTCCCAGGCCTTCTTAATGGTGGAGCCAGATGCAAATTCTTAAAATACAAACCTGAACATTTCGCTTCTCAGTTCAAACACTTAAAAGATGCCCTGGGGATCTAACCCAAAGTCTCGAAGGTGGACCTCCTGTGTGCGAACTGACCCTCTTCCCTCAGCGGCCACATTTCTGCCGGGCTCCTGGCAACCTGCCACACTCCCTCCACCTCCCAGACCTTCGCTTTGGCGGCTCCCTTTGCCTGTGCAGATTTCCAGAGTTTCTCGTTTTCCTGCAAACTTCCCTTTATGATTCATACACGGAGCATTAGCTGTCCCTCCTGTATGCTCCCACAGTCATCCGTATGTCCCTTCCCACAGTGTGATCACGATACTGTAACTGCCTGCTGACTCATCTGCCCCCAGTTACACTGTATGCTTCAAGGGTCAAAACCATATGGCTATCTTGCTCACCTTTGTAGAATAATACATGGACAGAGTAAACAGCCAATAAATATTTATTAAACAAATCAGTGAACACGTAAACGTTGTAACTAAAGACTGTGAAGCATGAAAACGAAGTCTATGCTTCTATGTTTGCATCACCAGACATTAAATTACCACAATTATAACAAAATTACTGGACAGAAAAAAAAATGCTTTAGTCGTTTCTTACTTAATATTTGTATTTTTTTTTTTTTTGGCAAAAACAAAAACAAAAAACAGTAATTTAAAGATAGTTATCTGAAGGACCAGACTGGCAAATTACATTAGAAATTACGTATCAAGTAAAAGCCGCTGACTCTTGAGCTTTACAATTCATTCAACTGTCACGTCACTAAATATAAGGTACACGGCTCCTTTCTGATGTGAATTAAAGAACATCATTTATTTGGTAAGCAACTGAATTTAAATGAATCAACAGTCTGTCTGAATTTAGTATGAACATATTGTGAAAAGAAGTATATTGGCATTATATTTTCTTTAACTTCATTTCCATGAACATTAGAACCACAAAACTTCTGGGCTGCAAGTCATATAATAAATATGAAAAAGTATCTGAATTTCAAAATGCTGAACTTTAGCTGACCCGGTTCCTAATAAGAACGAACAGTAATGTCTACTCAGCATGACTGTAACTTACCCACATTGGTCTGAGGGTTTAAGAGACTAAATGTTGAACATCCTATTTCTCTTTCATATTCTTTTTTTAACTACTCACCATTTTCTTTATTTTGGCTAGATGAAAATGTTCTACACAGATGACCAAAGAAATTAATTTGATAATGATATTAAATGGCAACTGCTGCTAGAAGGAGATTTATATTTAAGTCATTTCTATAGTTACTTTCTAAATCGGCAACCTTTTCTCAAATATAATCAAGAATCACTCTAAGAAAGGGAAAGCGAATGCCTAAATGAGCATGAATGGGAAAGTTGTACAAATTTCAGTTAAAGGATAGGACCTCACCCTTTGTTTTCTTGCATGATTTCTTCTTTTAAAAAATAAAATGAGTTTTTTCCTCATCACCTGGTTTCTAGAAGAGAAAAATATGGTTGTATGACATTAAGAAAAAGCACAATTTAATAATGCATTCACTTTTTTTTTTTTTTCAGAGACACTGAAAAACAAGCAAAGATCACTTAGGAATATCTGATGTAATCAAAGTTAATCTTAATTTTTTCACCCTGCAAAATAAGACTTTTGCAATAATTAGAACTGACTAAAATTCCTCCCACTCTACAGCAACTGACCCTCTTATACAAATAGTTGATTTTACAGTTATTACATCCAAGTGTAAGGCAAATATTTTCAAGTTATAATTACACAGTCACTGATTCTTCTTAAGAATTCTGGTGATATAAACATCTCTGTGCACTCTTGGAGGAGGGGAGGTAAAAGCGAAGGAAAGGCTTCTAAAGTTACCTCCCTACCCCAGGGTACGGTGCTGACCTCCCTTCTATGAGAATGTATACCAACATAGAGAGAGGGGACTTCTGCTTTACACAGAAGATTTCCTTCAGTCACAGAAATGACACAAACCACTCTAAGAAGTCATGGAGGGCAATGTGACAAGACAGGAAGACTTCTCACATCTTAATTAAACAGTTACACTTCTTAAATCTGAAGCATTGTGACCTTCAAAAAACAATGACATGCAGGTTCAAATATAAATATTTATACCCCACCTACTTCCAGAAAGGATTTCAAGCTGATTATTCAAATATAAATACAAAGCCAAGGCAAGTAGAAGTAATTTTTTGGATTATCTGCCACTCAGGACTAACAGTGACACTGGCTCCACTCAAATTAGCGTGGACAGTCAGGAGCTGGCTATATGGAAAAGTAGCCAAGACATGAAAAGAATTATTAAAAGGTATATTTGCTATTTCATACAAAGCAAATGACGGTGATGAGAAAAGAGCTACTACACGATTCATATGGACGCATGCAGCTGAGTAAATGGTTATTTCACAAGGTGACGTACAGTGAAAGCGTTACCATATATTCAGTTTGCTCTAATTTTAATTACGTGCTACTCAAAAGCAAATGATAATCAATAAATATAATTTAAAATGTTTCCTAGGATTTAAGAAGTCAGCCAGTCAGTAACCCATCCCAGGACAGTGCGCTAAGCACTGCAGTCGGGCAAGTAGACAGCATGAAATAAATCAGACAGAGCTGCTCTCTAGCTAATATGAGGGGGAAAAGACAGAACACAAACATAACTGAAGCTTTGTGGGGGGAAAAAAAATCATTAAAAGTAGCCAACTAGATTTTATCTGCTATGCTCCTTTTAAAAAATGCTAAAACAGCTAAACAGTTCCAGAACAAGGTATATTTTATGAGTTTTGCCTAAGCCTACTTCTAAGGGTTGTCAAGACCATAGCAGCATCTCACAGAAAAATTCTAAGTATATGACTTTTACTATAAACCACTTATTTAACAAAAGTTAAAATTATTCAAATTTCAATTTTGTTCATGCATACTACCATGCAAATTATATTTGCCACCAATTCTGCAAAGTAGTCAACTATTGCACATACTCTCAGAAAGAAATTTTTTAAAAGAAAAAATATATATGATATGTATAAATACCAATGTGCTCATTAGTAACTATAGTAGTAAATAATTAAATGTTCTGATTATTCTTAATAAGACATAAAGTAGAAATACCACATTTTTGTTACAAACTAAGAATAATTCACCTAAATTCTCTTAAAGTATGATAATTAAAAAAAAAAAAGATACCTATCTAGCTTCCTCTCTTACTTCCATCAGATCAAGAAATCAGATTTTCTTTTCACTTATTTTCTTATTCCAAAATCTGCATCCATAAAGGCCTGGTATCTAGGATGAGCAAGGCTAAGCAAACTACATTCTGGAGAAGTCTCCTCACCCACGTGAGGTGACCGAGCGCTTCCAAGGCACCAGGACATTAAATGGCAGAAGGGTCTACAAATACCGTCATTAGCAAGAGTCATGGAAGGGATTTCCCTAGAATAGGATTTTGAATAATGATAAAATGATCCGTGGCACTTCTACTTTGCAATGGCAGATGTGGCTTGGTGGGGGACGGTGTCATCACTAGTCTTAAATGAAAAAGCTTCATTATCTTACTTCATCATGCGCCTTGCAGGTACTCCACTGAAAAAAAGACAAAACAGGAGGCAAAAAATTCAAGCCTCAAGGTAAGCCATTTCAATGTTAAGTATTCACCTTTTTTACTAGCAGATCATAAAACCAGCTAGTTTTATGCAATAATTTATTTCATTTTTTTTGGCCTCGGAAACTCAAAGCTGTTACCCCAACCCCCAAGAAGCCAGAGGAAGATAACATATAGTAAAACGACAGCAAATTACACAAATCTAAAACACACCTAACACTATATTATAATGTCAGCAGATAACATAATAACGATCTCTTTAATAGAATATATGGTCTTTAACTGAAGAACTCCAAAGATGATAAATACTTACGTCTTGATGTTCTCATGATACACCTTGGTATCCGATGGCTGGTTATACAGTGGCTATAAAATAAATCAAATATTTACATATACAATGTTGTACACACATCTATGAAAATACGAAGAAACGGTTTATATTTTAATGTAAGCCTAGTACTCATGGATCTTCACAATACCCGCCCTACCAAAATCTCCAGACCTCCAGGTTCCCTGAGTAATTCTCTTTACCCCACTCTTATTAATGCCACTCCCATAAAAATGTTTATAAATTCACCATATCCCATAAGAAATACATTTATTCACAGATTTTTAATTTCAAAGGCAAACGAAGAACATATGGTCTCAAGAGCTCTATTTCTGTTCTTACTTCTTCCTGCTTCTACCTTGTGTTTAAGATTAAATGGCCGGCTCAGGACAAGACTTCTGCAAAGTAACCAAGTCTGTGCACCACTATTTTAAAGTTTACCACAAAAGTACTATCCAGATCCCATCCCAAAGTAGACAGACTGTAGTCCATCTTACCCCAAGAAAAATGACTACCAAAAAAACCACTAGACATAAAAAGAAGGAATTTCTTACTTACCAGTTCAACTTTGGGGCCAAGACCTTCAAATATTTTATGAGCTTCTTCTGCTTTTTTCTACAAAGACATTATTATATTTTATAATTAAAAATTATATTTAATTATTTTATAATTAAAATTACCGAAGTGCAAAATCACTATCAATTAATAATATTTACCTAAAAACTACTCTATAGTTGAACTTTCCTTATTTTCAAATACTCTTTTCGTATGGCAAGTTGAAATACTCTCTTTTGTTTTCATAGCTTCCTCACCAAATTAAGTCAAAGCCTCACATTTGTACTGAAAGTAATACCTAAAGAACTGTGAACAGCAAACAGATCTCAAGATTCTAGGGAGAGGGAACACAGATTCCCTGTTAGAAATGAATCCCTCAACACTTCAACTCCTAATGTCTTTAATAAAAATTTAAAAACATAAAATACTATAAAGTTGCCAGTCTTTACTGTTGTAAGCCAAACTGATCTCTTGGAAGAAAAGCTTCTAATGATCTTATATTCTAGCTACAAGAAAACCTGTGTAATAACGGAAGAGGAAGCAACTAGTCTGAATTTCTCAAGTGTTCAATAGTCAATAAATGATGAATTAAATATTTTTTACAGTCCGTTTTCAAAAGTAAAAATCTAGACCAATGTGCTATCTAACAGAAATTGTCCTTTAATAGACGGAATATAACAAATTCGAAGCTAAAGATGTTTAAACTGGAATTATAGGGGCGCCAGGGTGGCACAGTCGTTAAGCGTCTGCCTTTGGCTCAGGGCGTGATCCCGGCGTTATGGATCGAGCCCCACATCAGGCTCCTCCGCTGGGAGCCTGCTTCTTCCTCTCCCACTCCCCTGCTTGTGTTCCCTCTCTTGCTGGTTGTCTCTCTGTCAAATAAATAAATAAAATCTTTAAAAAATAAAACAAAATAAAAAAATAAACTGGAATTATAGGACCACCAAATCTGTCAGTGGTTCTCAAGTCCCTCTTCCTACCAAAACATTCCCTTAGTAACAATGGCTCCCTGTCTGCCGCGCAGACGCCCACCTCAATGCATTTGCTGCTGGGAAGCTCTCCAGGGCTTCTGATGTGACACACAAATGGGAACGGGTATTAATCAGTATTCCCCGAGTGTAAAGAAAGATGTTCCCTTAAGATAAATATTCTCCTTCCGTCTTGCTCATCAATCAAAATCAATCCGTCAAATATTTATTTAGCATATATTACATGAAAAGAACTAGGAAGCGTTAAGAAGCACAAAATACTGTAAAGCACTTTCCACACTCCAAGAAACTTAAAAGGTTACTGAGAAATAAATATAGCAAAAAAGTCAATATAAAACCATAAAAATCCATTAAATTTGCATAGCAGATCTTATTTCTATAGATAGTTTAAAGGCAAGATTTGTCAACCTTGGCACGATTACCACTGTGGGCCAGATAAACGTGTTCTAGGGACTGTCCTACACATTGCAGGATATTAGCAGTATCCCACTAGATGCCAGTAGCACTCCATCTCTCCTCCAAGTGACAACAATCAAAAAACTCTCCAGCTGAGAACAAACAACTCAAGAAGTCAAAACGTAACCATCATAAAATTCAAATTTATTAGCCACAGACACATATTAAATAACACATAAATAACATTACCATAAATAAATTTGGAAATATCTAGCACCTGCAACTAACTTTCTCCAGACCCAACACTCACCAGTTTTTTTTTAATTTGCTTTCCATTTTTTTTAGTTTATTTTTAGTAATGTCTACACACAGCCCCGAGATCAAGTCCCGCACGCTCCACTGAGCCAGCCAGGCACCCCTTAAATTTGCTTTCTCAAGGCACTCCGTGTTAGAGTCTATACCAAGAACAGGCAGGCTAAGTGGAACTGTCCACAAATAACAATGAGAGACAAGGGAGTAAAATTATGTTACGGCAAATACTTACTAGTATCCTAACACGTAAAGGCACTTGACTTTTCAGAGCTAATTTTAAAAGCTGGTATTTAAGATGCTTGCAGACCCTAAGATTAAAGTTATGCAAACTTTTATTAAGTATTTGACTTCACGTTGGCTTAACTGCTAAGAACACATTAACTTATCAAGTTTAGCAGAAAAAAAATTTAATTTAAAACCCTCACATTTCCATATTATAATTCGTATCCTAAGTCTACAGACAGAAGTACTTAATTCCTCAAACATGCTGATATGTTCTATGTGCCAGGCACTCAGTAGACACTAAAGAAACAATGATAAGTAGGAGGAAAAGGGGTCTTGAAAAGCTTCATGGGGGAAATGATACTTGAGCAGGGTTGAAGTCTGAGCACACTCAACAGACAAGAAAGACAAGACAAGGGCATGCCTGAAGGCAGGGGAACATCCAGGGATAAAGGTAGGAGCAACTTCAGGGGGAACATTCAAACCTATTCTGGGAGGACAGCCTTCAGAAAGGAGAATTGGGCCAACTGCCAGGCAGGCAGGCCTGTAAGCACTGATAAAAAGTTTAGCCTGTTCTGCAAAAAGTGGGAAATAATCAAAAGGTTTTATTTGGAGAATCATGTAAGGGGACTCAGATGAAGAACCGGTTAGAAAGAAAAAAGGCTGAAGGAAGGACACTAACTATCTATGTGAGTGATGAGGGCTCACGTAAGCTACTGCCAAATGAGGAAGAGAGAAGCAACTGACGAGACCACTATTTAGCAGGCAGGACCGATGCCCTTCACTCATTAACTCTACAGCGTGGCAAAGAGAGGGAAACAGATTGCCCAGGACACTGGCCTAGGCGACTAGAGCTTGCTGGCACTAAGTATACTTTCTCCTGTCAATGCTTTCTTTCTTCTGCTGTCACTTTAACTTCCAAATCACACAATCAAAAAATAAACAAGATATCTTTCAAGACCACACTCCACACACCCCCTTTTCTATATGTATTAGAATTTTGAAATTAGAGCATTTATAAATATTTTTGGAACTGACAACGGGGAAGGGTAACAGCAAACTGAACAGTTAAAAATAGTCCAGAAGAGTCTGGTTAGAGACTAAGTGAATCTCAGTCTAAAGTTTAAATATGATGCAAAACAACTTTTCTCTCAGGAAGCCAACTTTAAAATTAACAGTCACTTGGGTAGCTTTCTTCCTCCCACTAACTTTCTAAAGAAACGAAAGATGCCTAATACAAGATAATGGCCCCTATCTCATAAGCCACATTTGGCTTAACTCCCAACCGTATAGACTGCTGCCAAACAAGGAACAAGAGAGAAATATCCTCTTGCCCTCACCCATCTCTCCTTTCCTCTGGCGTCGAAACAGATAAGGTCATTCATTAAAGAAAGCCAAGAAGGCCGTGGAGGCCTTACAGAAGGCAGCGGGGTGAGCAGCAGTGAGACAGACAGCCTGAGCCCCAGGCCCAGCTGTGCTCTCACGGCCTCCCCGCCAGGAACCTCTGTTTCAGCTCTACAACACTGCAGACGACTCAGAGCAGGGCAATCAAAAGGAGGAGATGTGTAAAAAGATGATTTCTACAGCTACTGTGAGCTAAAAATAGTCCTCGTTGTACATCTCACACTAAGAGAGATTTCAAGTTCGGATGTTCTATTCTTCACAGAATACACCACAAAACTCAATATATATATACCAAAGTGGAAAGAAGAGGTCTGAGAGAAGTGTTTAGTTTTCTTGCTGGGCCCCAAGAAACATTTACTACACTAATTAATGAAAATGTAGGTCTAGGGAAGCCTGGGTGGCTCAGTCGTTAAACGTCTGCCTTCGGCTCAGGTCATGATCCTAGGGTCCTGGAATTGAGCCCCACATGGGGCTCCCTACTTGGTGAGCCTGCTTCTCCCTCTCTCTCTGCCACTCCCCTTGCTTATGCTCTCTCTCTGTCAAATAAATAAAAAATATTTTTTTTTAAATGTTTTTAAAAGAAAACACAGATCTATAAAAATTGAACACAAATTAAACTCTCCATCAGATCTTGTTCAATAGTTTCCAGTCCTCACATCCTAGTTAATCACAGAATTCACGAGTAATGACAAGGCTAATTAAGAAATTCAGTCAAGTAATAAATATCACCGAATTCAATTTCTTTGAAAACTGCCTCACACTAAGAAGTCAAAATTTTACTTTATAAGACTCTTTTCCACTGTTAGCTCTAATCCCTATTTACTTTATCACTGAGGTCCTAAACTGGCCATGAAGCCCATCAGTCCATGAAGTATTTTATTGTTCTACAGAGCACTTTTTTAAAAGCAGGAGATTCCACATAAAACGCCATGTTCCTGGCTCTCCTGAAACAAGGGAGCACCTGTCAACCTTGGGCCACACTCCGGCTTGATCAGAGTCACTGCCCCTCCAGGAAAGCTACGAAGCCATCCTTGCCACTTGCTTTACGTATAGTTCATTCTCACTGGAGAGATCTTCAAACAGATCCTCAAGGAGATTGCTCTGTCCATTCAATAAATTGGACTAATTTTGAACCCAGCCACAAAAATAACATTAATTGCCCATATTTTCACCTACCTGTGACACTTACCATTATCCTACTATATATCTGATGACTTTCAGTTACCTATCTATATACACACATACGTGTATATCTGGTCTAAGATCATTCCTTTAAGTGTATATGTAATAATTAATTCACAGTTGCTTTCCTTAAGGCCAATTTCCTTCAGGAACTGGGTGATCATGAAGTATAGCCTGCCTGTATGAGATGTACTGATTCTGATGACTTCACTCACTACACAGAAAACCAATGAAAACAACAGTCTCAACCTCTACCTTATGATCATCTTTAGCTAACAAACCTCTTCTCTTAGTACTTAAAGCATATTCTTTTTTACACTGGGAACTTCTAGAAGCCCAATGGTAAGCAGCTCTGTTGGAAAGTTTTCTTCACATTAAGATGAAATCCATTTCCCTTCAACTGCTAGTTCCTGGGCTGGATTCCAGCCAAAAACTAACTTTGCCATCACAAAATTATTCATGACTTGAGGCCCGGCTTTCCTAAATCAATGCATACTTTTAATTATAAGTATGAAAGAAGAAATTGTTTTAATAAAGCTAAAAATGCAAAGCCTACCTAAAGGTCTCACACTTTATTAACTAAGATTCAAACTAAGGCCCAGCTATCAATTCTAAAACTAACAATGCAAGTCATTTCCACATCCGATGACCCATCTCTCATAGGATGGTATCAGTATTTGACATCAAACGTCCTTTAGAAAGTGAAAAACTACAGAATGGCTTGTTTCGTATTATGTGCTACAAACTTGCTTGACAATTTTATATGACAGGAGAGAAATTCAGTTGACAAAATTATACTCTCATTAAATAATATTTATGCAATATAATATATAAAATATTAAGATACACCTCCCACTTTTCTTCAATCTCAAAGGAAACAAAACCCATCAAGCATAAGTCAAAGTTTAAGACCATTAAAAATTATGACAGAAATCAGGTCTTGATACAATTAACATTACCACAGAACACATCGGTAATTTAAAAAGGCTTAGCCAAGTGCTTCCAAAGGCCTGTGCTGTAAGAAATGGCATGAGCTTACCCGATTCTCATCATAAATAATTTGGACAATACTGCGGTGTTTCTGCTCCACGGGAGGAGGGGACACGGGCTTCTCAGGCTCAGGAGGTTTAGCTGCTTCTTCCTCGAGCTGTTGCTAGGAGACCCAGAAAGAAAGAATCAGGCATCTGATGCAGTCACCCCTCCCCGTAATTAATCGCCAGAGATAAAGCCCGCTACTGAGCAATTCTATGGGGTAATCTTCTAATCTACTAGGGTCTAATGGACCCAAGGGTTCTAACAAATCCAATCAGATTTATTTTGACTGAGAACTAAATAACATAATCATTAGAGAAAGCCTTTTATATTTTAATTCTGATCCATCTAAAAGCAAAATCATAAGAGAAGCTAAACATACGAAGCTACCCCATAGACCTCCATCACAATGACCTACTTTCGTAGCACAGGAAAAGCACTTTTATATGTTATAGATAAAGTATGCGCCAATGTCTGGTAGGAAGAGTATGGTAGCGCATTTACAGACTAATCCTTAACTCAGAACAGCCCCGTGTTCAGCCCCTCTGCCAATCTTTATATTCTGCAGTCAAGAGGCACTGGCAAAACTACAGCTTTTTGTACAATTCTAAAACAAAACGTGATCTGCATTGCTCTGCCTGGGTTTGAGCCTTAGGGTCACCCTTTACAAGGGGTGGGATCCTAGGATCCTTTCTAGGTCTTACTACAATCCTGAGCAAGTATATAAACCACTCATACATAAGGTAGGAGAATCCTATCTACTACATAAATTTCTGAGAAGATTAAATAACTCAATATGTATCAAGCCCATTACAACTATACATGTTCGGTAAATATTACCTACAATTATTACTGAACCAAGAAGGGACTTTGCTTGGTTCACTGCTTTTCAGTTTTCAGCACTTAAGCCAGGGCCTGTACCCACTATATGCTCAACACATAGCCTGTGAATTTAAGTTTACTGCCTGAGATGACAGCAAAGACACTGGGTAAAGATAGATATATCTACTAAAGCCTGAAGGAAACAATTATCTGTACTAAGACTGATGGTCAAGACTCCTAGTCAAATAAGTCCGACCACAGCCAACCTAAGAATCAAATTCCTCCAAGAGACTAGCTTCAAGGACCATGTCCACCTTGGAATTAAAGTACTTTTGCAGGCTGCTATCTGGATAAGCAAACGACAGATGTTTGGAGTTATGAAGTCATTTCTATGGAACTGAGTTCTTCGACCATTCCCTTTCTTTCCTTTGCTCAGAGGGCCTTCTTTTAGGATCCCTGTTAAGTGGGTATGCAGAAAGGAATAAACAAGCTTCCAGAAATCACATTTTGTTCTTAGTACCGGACAAAACCATTGTAACAGAAAGACTAAAAACAAACAAAAACAAAAGATACAAATTCCCTCACTTATTTGTCCTTTAACATGAACTTTACAATAATTTTGCAAACGTGAAAAGACTTAGTTAGAATTTTTATTGAAATTGTATAAAACACAATTATATATATTAATGATGTTCACATTAAAATTATTAATACTGTGTTTCTATGCATCTGTGGTATATTTCTTTATTTACTCAAGTTGCCCTTTATAGTCCTCAATAAAATTTGTAACTCCTATATATCTCATAATGGTCATATATTTCGTTTTCTTTAATTATCATAATGGGTTACACATTACCATTTACTATATGCCACATATCATACAATGATCACATAATTTAGCGGTTTTTATTACCAGTATTACTGCTATTTCACAAGCGAAGAAACTAAAGAAGAAAGACCAGATCTGATCAACTGAGCAGAATCAGACCCACTGATATTTAAAAGAATTGTCAGGCATATTATTATAAATTTAACATGACTCAATAAATAAAAGACGGCTGAACACTTTTTTTTTTAAGATTTTATTTATTTATTTAACAGAGAGAGAGAGACAGCCAGCGAGAGAGGGAACACAAGCAGGGGAGTGGGAGAGGAAGAAGCAGGCTCCCAGCAGAGGAGCCCGATGCGGGGACTGATCCCAAGACTCTGGGATCACGCCCTGAGCCTAAGGCAGATGCTTAACCTCTGAGCCACCCAGGCGCCCCTGAGCACTTCTTTAAAGCAAGGTCATTTTTTTTGACATGATGAGATTTAAAAATTAGCCTAACAGGGGCGCCTGGGTAGCGTAGTACTGTATGATCTCATTTATACGTAGACTCTGAAAGAAAACCAAGCTCACAGAGAGAACAGACTGGTGGTTGCCACAGACTAGGAGTTGGCGGGGGGGGGAAGGTCATGGGGATATAATTAATGTACAGTATGGCAACTATGGTTATAATACTGCACTGCTTATCTGAGAGTCGCTGACAGAGTAGATCTTAAAAGTTCTCATCATAAGGAAACAAAATTTTGTTAACTATGTACAGTGGCAAATGTTAGCTACACTTGGTGTGGTGATCATTTTGCAATACATACCAATATCAAATCATTATGTTGTGTGCCCGAAAAAATACAATACTGTATGCCAATTTTACCTCAATTTTTTAAAAACTCAGAACTACTAGGGACAAATCCAAAATCATAGTGGTAATTTGAGAAGTTACAGACAAAAATGAGGTAAGACTAGGTAATTTTTTTTTAAGTACAGAATTTAAATTCTTCTCAAGTATGACCAAAGTATTTTTATAAAAACTGATCATCATACTAGGCCAAAATTCAAGTACCAAAAATTTCAAAAGACTAGGTATGAAAGACCACACTCTCTGGCCACAATAAAATTAGAAATCAAATAACCAAAAGTAATCAAGAAAAAATTATATACTTAAAAATTTGAAAATAATTTTAATTAATGCAGGGGTCAAAAAAGAAACCACAATGGATAATAAAAAATATTACAAATTAAAACTTATTAAAACTAGTACACTGAGAGAGGAAAAAGGGGGGAAAAGCTAAAGAAATTAACGTTAAAAAGTTATAAAAGGGGGCACCTGGGTGGCACAACGGTTAAGCGTCTGCCTTCGGCTCAGGGCGTGATCCCGGCGTTGTGGGATCGAGCCCCATGTCAGGCTCCTCTGCTATGAGCCTGCTTCTTCCTCTCCCTCTCTCCCTGCTTGTGTTCCCTCTCTCGCTGGCTGTCTCTATCTCTGTCAAATAACTAAATAAAATCTTTAAAAAAAAAAAAAAAGTTATAAAAGAGTAGAATAAAACCAAAGAAAGGATATGAGAAGCAGAACTTGTGATAGAGAACATATAATTATATTCCAAAAATGAAGGGAAAAATTATATCCAGAAGAAAGAGAACTTAATTTAAGTTGAATTTTAAAAATCTTCACACACACAAATACCCATCAGACCCAGCCGATTTTACCAAGTTCTACCAAACACCCAAAGAACAAATAGTCTTCCTCAAACTATTACAGAGTTTAGAAATGTTATGACATTAGCATGATGTATTACCAAACCAGACAAGAACAGCACAGGAAAAGAAAATTACAGGTTGATCTCTCTCACAAATAAAGATACAAAAATCCCAAAGTAAATATTGATAAAGCAAACCTAGCAATTTATTAAAAAAAAAAAAAGTTAATACATCATCACTAAGGTTAAATCTGGAAATCCACAGGTGATTTAACACTAGAAAAATAATGTCATTTATTATATTAACATATTAAAGGACAAAATTATATGATCAGCAAACAGGCAGAAGAGCATTGATAAAATTCATGATTAACCCTTGGCACACTAGAATAGAAGAGTTATTTCCCAATCTGATAGAGGATGTCTACAAAACTGGACATCATAATCAATGGTAAAAAGTAAAGGTATTCCTTTAAAAGCAGAAAAGAACAAGAATAACCACTTTCAACATGTACTGCAGCCCTAACCAGAGCAATAACGCAACAGAAAAGTAAGGAAAAGGTTCAAGGACTGTAAAGAAAGAAACAAAACTGTCTTTTCTTTTTAAACTATTGATATGACCATTACCCACACAAAAAGCCCAAAAGAACCTACAAATAAGAAGTCAGCATTAAAAGGATAATTCAGGGAAACTGCTGCTCTATATAAAAAAGTCAAATGCAACAGAAAAACGTAATTTTTAAAAAGATATGAACAAGAGCATCAAAAATATAAACTGCCTAGAGTTTAATTAAATGCAAGGGATATAGATTATTTATGAACAGAAAGAAATAAAACATGAAAGACTTCATAAATAAATGGATAGATTTACCATATTCATACACTGGAAGACTCAATGTCCTAGGGATTTCATCCTTCCCAAACTGACATCTATATTCTATATGATTCCAGTGAAGATTCCAGAAAGATGTTCTAGAGAATCAAAAAATGTGATTCTAAAAGTTACATGAGATGGTAAAAAAATTTTAAATAGCTAAAATATGCCTGCAGAAGTAGGGCCTACCTTACTGGAAAAAAAGTATTACGAAGCTCTAGTAATTAGGAGAAGATTATTGTATTTCTGCATGAACATCACAAAGAGGGCAATAAATAAAAACACAAAGCCGAGAAATCAACAGATACACAGATGCAAACTTGAAGTATATTAGAGTTAAAATTGTAGAACAGCTGGAAAAGGATAAACTTTGCAATTAATTATCCACAGATAAAATAAATGAATGGTGACCCCTACCTTGGGGCAGAGACACAAAAAAGCCAATTTCTGGTGGATTAAGAATAATGTAAGAAACAAAACTGACGCGCTTTTTTTTTAAGATTTTATTTATTTAGGGGTGCCTGGGTGGCATAGCGGTTAAGCGTCTGCCTTTGGCTCAGGGCGTGATCCTGGCGTTATGGGATCGAGCCCCACATCAGGCTCCTCTGATATGAGCCTGCTTCTTCCTCTCCCACTCCCCCTGCTTGTGTTCCCTCTCTCGCTGGCTGTCTCTACCTCTGTCAAATAAATAAATAAAATCTTTAAAAAAAAAAAAAAAAAAAAAGATTTTATTTATTTAGAGAGAGAGAGAGAACGTGCAAGCAGGGGGTGGGGCCCAGGGAGAGGGAAACTCTCAAGCCGACTCCAGGCTCAGCACGGAGCATGATGTGGGGCTCGATCCCATGACCCTGAGATCACGACCTGAGCCAAAATCAAGAGTCAGATGCCCAGCTGACTGAGCCACCCAGGGACCCCAAAACTATGAAGCTTTTATTTATTTTTTGTTTAAGATTTTATTTGTCAGAGAGAGAAAGCACAACCAGGGGGAGCAGGAGGCAGAGGGAGAAGCAGGCTCTCTGCTGAGCAAGGAGCCCGATGCGGGACTCGATCCCAGGACCCTGGGATCATGACCTGAGCCGAAGGCAGATGCTTAACCGACTGAGCCACCCAGGCATCCCACTATGAAGCTTTTAAAAGGACAATATAGTCAACTATTTTAATGATCCCAGGGTAGTCTCATCTAAGATCTGAACAAATTCTGTTCACCAAAAAACACAATTAGCCTCAGAGACCTAAATCTAAGAGTTGAAACAATAAAACTTACAGAAGAAAACACAGGAATAAATCCTTGTGGCTTTAGATTATGCAATGGTTTCTTGGATATGACACCAAAATCTCAAGTAACGAAAGAAAAAATAAACCAGGCTTCATCACAAGTAAAAACTTTTGGCCCTGATGTGATTCCATCTTACACGGCTGTTCTCCATAACAGGAGTCTTTTATCTCCAGCTGCCCTCTCCCCCATACAAGATCCCCACCCCACAGAAGATTCAGTGGACAAGGACATGAGCCCCATGAAGCCCCAGAAATATCTTTTCAGTTGTGAGGCCAACAAAGGCCAAAGAGTATCACTTTGAAGTGGATAATGATGAAAATGAGCACCAGTTACCTTTAAGAATGGTCGGGTTTGGGGCTGATGCAAAAGATGAATTGCACATTGTTAAAGCAGAGGCAGTGAATGATGAAGGCAGTCCAATTAAAGTAACATTGTCAACTTTGAAAACATCTGTACAGCCAATGGTTTCCCTTGGGGGCTTTGAAATAACACCACCTGTGATCTAAATGTGGTTCGGGCCCTATGCGTGTGGACAGCACCTAGCAGCTGCGGAGGAAGATGAAGAGTCAGAAGATGAAGGTGTGAAACTCCACAGCATATCTGGAAAGTGATCTGCCCCTGTAAGTGACAGCAAGGTTGCACAGAAAAAAAAAAAAAAAAAGTGAAACTGGCTGATGATGATGGGTATGAGGAAGCTGAGGAAAAAGGTCCAGTGAAGAAATCTAAACTCGATACTCCAGTCAAAAAGGCATTAAAAAAAAAAAAAAACCCAGAATGAAAAAGACTCAAAACCATTAACTCCAAGATCAAAAGGTCACAAAGTCTTTAAAAAAAGAAGAAGAAGAAGAAAAACGTCCTAAAACAGTAAAAGGATCTATTTCTGTAGAAGACATTAAAGCAAAAATGCAAGCAAGTCTAGAAAAAGCAAGCTGAACGGTCCTGGTAAATTAAGCCCAAAGATGGGGAGGAGAAAAAGAGAGACAAATATAGTCCATACTGAAAATCAACAATCTAGACGAAAGTCTTCTATTTTAATTTCAATCCCTGTTCCTGGTTTGCCACCCACCCACACCCCCTTCCAGGCTGGAAGCAATCTCCCTCCTGACTTCCCAAAGCATTTTCATCTGACTGCTGTGATCCAGGGAACCTTATACTTGGCTCTCTGTTACTTGTGCATTTGACTCACCTCTTTGACCATGTTTTATTCACCTTTGTATCTCCCTAGCTGCTCAACAAATACTTACATAAATCAAGGAAAAGGGCAAAAAACCCTTTTGCACGCCATTGGATACTATCAGGAAAGTGAAAAGACAACTCACAGAATGAGAGAAAATATCTGCAAATCATATGTCTTGAGTGTCCAGAATATACAAAGAACTCTTACAACTCAACCATAAAAAGACAAATAACCCAACTAATAAATGGGGCCAGAATCTGGATTCTTCTCTAAAGAAAATATACAAAAGGCCAACAAGCACATGAAAAGCCATTCACCCTTAATCATTAAGGAAATTAAAATCAAAACCACAATGAGATTCCACTTCACATTTACTTGGATGGCCATCAAAAACAAAACAAAAAAAACATGTTGACAAAGAAGTAGAGAAAATGGAACCCTCCCTCATACACTGCTGGTGGGAGTGTAACATGGTGCCGTCACTGTGGTAAACATTCTCATGGTTCCTCAAATATTTAAATACAGATTTACCATACGGCCCAGCAATTTCACTCCTAGGTATGTATCCAAGAGAACTGAAAAAAATATGGTCACACAAAAACTAGTACATGAATGTCACAGCAGCATGATTCATAACACCCAAAAACAGCCAAAAAATTAACACAACCCAAATGTCTATCACCTAATGAATGAATGAACAATACACAGTATATCCACAAAGTGGAATTTTATTCAGCCATAAAAAGGAATGAAATACTGATATAAGATATAACATGGGTAAATCTTGAAAATATGCTAAGTGAAAGAAGACACAGAAAGACACATATTATATGATTCTATGTACCTGAAATGTCCAGATAAAAATCTATATAGACACAGAATAGATTAGTGGTTGCCAGGGGCCAGAAGGCGGGGGGGCGGGGGGGAACGTAAATGCTAACAGATATGTGGTTTCTCTTTTTTATTTTTTGGTTTATCTTTGAAGTGATAAAAATGTTCTGGAATTACATAGCGGTGATAGTGCCACAACTTTATGAATATGTTAAAAGCCACTAAAATTGTATACTTTAAAAGGATGAATATCATGGTATGTGAATTTATTTCAATATCAAAAAAAAAGAAATCCTCCCTCCTCCCAACCCCAAAAAGCAAAATGACAAGCCACAAATGAGGAGACAGCTGCCATACACGTAACTGACAAGAGACTTTAAGAAATACTAAAATTAAGAAAATGACAAAATAACAATCCATGTAAGGAACACCAATAACCCATAAGCAAACGAAAGTAAGCTGTCATTCCTAAAAAAGGAAATGCAAAGTAAAACCTCAGTGAGAGCTATTTCACATCCCATTGAAAAAAAAACGATCAGGTGAAGACGACGAGCATACGCACAAACGAACTCGTAAGGCTGCCAGTGGAAATGCTCAACTGAACTGCTGTTTTAGCAAGTTTGGTAACATCTAATACACTCGAAGACGCACGTACTCTCGAGCCACGTGTGCGTGCCCTAGAAAATCGGTTTACACGTGAACCAAAAACACAGCACCACTGTATGAAACAGCAACAGACCAGGAACCAATAAGGTCAAAAACAGAATGGACAAACCAGATTTGCTATCTATAATCAGACAACACGGCAAGGGAAATGAGTGGACGCAACTAAGGAAAGAGAGAGCAAAAAAAAGTCAAAGAATATATGAGACATGATTCCATGTACAGAGTTGAAAAATATGGAAAACTCAACATTATCTTCTTTAGAAAGACAAATACATTCTCCGAATGCCAATAAAAGACCAGTAAAATCAAACACTTACTTGCTTCTTTTTCAGTTTAAGGATCTGCTGTTCTACTTTCGCAATTTCTCGGTCTACCCGATCCATACTCTGTATTAACTCTTCCTTTGAGAGTTTTGAAGGTGAAGCATTTTGATCATCTCCACACGGTTGCCCAGAGACTGGAGAGGATGGAGCTTCATGTTTGCCTCCAAATGCTGGATCCTTTAGAGAAGAAAATCAATAATTTATTCCTCACTAACAGCCAATATTAGTGTGAAGATCCTCTTAACGGAAAAAGTCCATTTAAAGCACAGCGGAGCCATGTATGCTACTTCTCTATCTGATGTCCGACAGGAGCAATTTTCATACACACACGCACGCATACACGCAACACACCCCACGGACGTCTATACCACTTTCACAGTGTAGGCGCATCACTATTTTGAATATCCTAAAAGCTATACAGAACGAGGTGGCTAAGAGGCCAAACGGCCTTTAGTGTAACAACAGCAAGACTGTAGAGAGTATCTGGGGAAATAATAATGCAATCATGACAAAGGAAGATAGCAATTTCTTAACCATTTCCTTACAATGGTTCTTCAAAAGGTCTGGACTTGTAGGCTTGGAAAACTACAAACTCCATGTAAAGTCTGCATGCCCACCCAACTTAACAGCTATGATATGGCCAAGAGTTCCTAACAAAAAGTTTTCAGACTCTCCAAGGGCCGATAATCAGATACAGAAATGACCTAGGAAGTTTTGTGGCTACTAACACCTAGGCCTATGTAGGCCTGCCCATGCCACAGCACACATAAGATCTCTTAAGCCAAATACATCATCCATTCCAGCTCAAAATCAACAGAGGAACTACAGCAGAAGGAAAACCCCTCCACCCAAAATCTACCACCCTGTCAACACACACACACACACACACACACACACACACTCTATTAATTTCCAGTCTAAGGTGAAGATATAAGCAATACTGTAAAGCAGATGAATTTTAGAATAAGGTCCTAGTTTCCTTCAGGCTATATAAGAAGCCTAGAATGAGCAGTTCATAGGACTATCAAGCCCTAAATGTATTAAGTAATGATTAAGTAACTGAGAACTCAGTAGTTCTCATCAAGAACGCACATAACTATACCTGGGTAGTTGTTCCAAAACACCCTGGCACAGAGATTTCAGCTAAAATATGCATATTCCTGAAAAACCTCATATTCTGTAATAGGGTATGCTAAATAGAAGACTTCTGGGGAAAACGGGATTATGGCTATTGCTTAAAACCCGTACAACTTTGTAAGCAGAGCACTACCAGAAAGAGTAACAATTCTAATAGAGGCAGTAACACAACTGAAACTCCCGTATCATTTGCAATCAGCCTAGTCAATCTTTGCTAGTTTTACACTTAGTCCATGCTTTCGTTAAGATGTAACTCCTTGAAGTCATTTGCTTCCAATAGAAAACGGTATGTTTCATCAACATAAAAAATCCAATTCAGGGTATAACCATCTTTATCAACCTTTAAAAACAAAAAATACAGGAGATAGCATCTTTACGGTTTCTTATTGACACTTGAATCTCCACTAGTTAGCTTAACAGTGAAAAGCAGAGCAGTTCTGAATGCGCTAATTTTCAAATCTTCTTAAGCTCTTCAGACATCATGAAGGCTACTTCTTTTAATTATGAGACAGCTTGATCCTGAGAGCTTTGAAACATTAACATGCAGAGAAAACTCATTTATGAACCACCAAGACTTCCATGTTATAGTAAGACATTCTCCTACCATATGCATATAAGTTCATCTGTGTTACAGAACACATCCAACAGCAAAACAGATTATATTTCGGTTCTGCATATTTTGCAAATGCTCCTTAGGTGATCTGATGCGTGCCTAAGAACTATTACAAAACAGTATTTTCCACTGACTTCCGTTCTGGTTAAATATTTAACAAAAAAACAGGGGCGCCTGGGTGGCACAGCGGTTAAGCGTCTGCCTTCGGCTCAGGGCGTGATCCCGGCGTTATGGGATCAAGCCCCATATCAGGTTCCTCCGCTGTGAGCCTGCTTCTTCCTCTCCTACTCCCCCTGCTTGTGTTCCCTCTCTCGCTGGCTGTCTCTATCTCTGTCACATAAATAAATAAAATCTTTAAAAAAAAAAATTAACAAAAAAAACAATGCCTTGAGGGCCTACTACGTGATAGGCACTAGGCAGAAGGGTGAACAAAACAACATGCCGCTCACCCTCACCGAGCTCATCATCTTGTGTTGGAACATACTGACAGCTATTTTGGGAAAAGAGTTAGATTCCTACCTCATATCTTATATCACAGTAAAAACCAAATAACAGTAAACATTTACATGAGATTTATTAGCAAATCTCAGGGAGCCTCAAACAAACAAAAAAGGGTATTCATGTTATCTTGGGCTCAGAAAAGCCAACAGCAAAAGATCTATAAAAAAAAGAGAGGGAGAAGGAGACTAATGGATTAAAATGAACACAATCTTCTATTTATCAAGATAGTAAGAAGAAATTTAAAAGGCAAATGAGAAAAATCATTTCCAGAATGTGAACTCTACAACTCAATATAAAATCAAAAACACATCGCCAGAAAAATGAAGATATGAAAAAACAATTCACAAAACAGGAAGAATGAACAACCAATAAACAAATGAAAAAATGTAAATTTTACTAAAAAGCAAATACAGATAAAAATTTATCAAATTAACAATGATTTTTTTTTTTTAAAGCAACAACTATGTGGCATCATCAAGGCTCCCCAACAACTGGGCACTGTACACTCTGCTGTCAGGAATACGAATTGGTCCTACTCTCTGGCAGGGCAATCTGGAAATAACCATGAAAGCCTACAAAATGACTGTCAACTCTGATCTGAAATTGATTCTATGAATAGGAATGTACCCTAAGAAATAAGAATGAACACCAAAAAAATCAGCCAAAGAACATAGTCGTTGCTCTAATGAACAAATAGGTATATTACATGTATGACAAATTACTTTATATCCATCTATGGAATATTAAGTAACCCCCAAAAATGCAGCTGCAGACTTAACTGACACAAAAAGAAGGTCATGACATACTTAAGCAAAAATACAATTACATACAGTGTACAAAGTGAGCACATGAAGATACCCATCCAAAGATAGAAGAAAGTATCAGAAAGTTAGCAACTACCTCCAACTGGTGAGGCTGTAAATTAACTTTCTCCTTCAAGCGTATCTACCACTTCTATCAAAGATACACCTGGGCTTAACAACATTAAAACAAAACTAAACTAATAAATGCTAATTCTTTCAAAATCCCTACTTCTTAAAAAAAAAAAAAAAAAGTCATGGTTTACAACTTAGTAGGGTAGGAGAGTAGGACCAGGAAGCAGGGGTCATGGGTTTTCATTCCAACTCCAGAGGCATCACCTACGGCACTTAATTTTTCTTAACATCTGTTTTCTCTACCATCAAATGGAAATAGGATGTACTATGATCCAACATGTCACATTGTAATGAATGAGACTTGAAGATCCCTTTCTGCTAAAAAATTCTACAGCTATAAATAACATCTGTAGTAATTTATCCAGCCATGGAAGAAGACTTTTATTCACCGTTATCTTTTTTTTTTAATGCTACAAAACATTTCTTATAAACTCACAGACTATAATACATACATTTCACACAGTGAGGCAGGCCTCAAAAATCCCAGAAGTTGAGCTCATTTCTAGCTGATCACAAAAGAGCTTTTCCCCACCTAACCTATTTTTTTGCAAATTTTCAAATTTATGTAGAAGTTGAAAGAACAGTATAATGGATAAGCATTTATCCCTTATCCTTCACTGGTTAACATTTTGCTATTTTTGCATTCTCCCTAAATGCATACACCTCCTTTTTNCATACCCCCCCTTTTTTTTTTTTTTTTTTTTTTTTTTTGGCAGAACTATTTGAAAATAAACTGAAGACACATTCACTATCTTCTTTTTTTTTTTTCAGGTACGCTCCACGTCCAGTGTAGAGCCCAGCGTGAAGCATGAACTCCCAACCCTCAGATCAAGACCTGGCTAAGATCAAGAGTCTGACACTTAACCAAATGAGCCATCCAAGCACCCCCCATAGTCACTATCATTCATTCATTTATTTATTTATTTATTTATTTATTTATTTAATTTTTAGAGAGGGGGAGGGGGCCAAAGGGAGAGGGAGAGGGAGAATCTTAACTCAGTGTGGAGCCCAACTTGGGGCTTGATCTCACAACCCTGAGATTATGACCTGAGCCAAAATCAGGAGTTGGATGCTCAACCAGCTGAGCCACTCAGGTGCCCCCATATTCACAATCTTTTAAATCACTTTCCCTGCATAAAAACCCAAAGAAAACATGTGGGTACTTATTTACCTGATCTCAAGTTGGAAAGGGCCATTAACCGTGAAGGTAACTAAACATTATGGGAGAAAGATCTGCTAACAAAAAAAGGCGGGGGGCAGCAGGGATAGCAAAAGGGTTAACACTATACTGTTAAAAGAGTATCAAAGAATGAGTTTATTATTTCTAAAACAAATATTTATTTAGTACCTACTAAGTGCCAGGCACTTCCTAATCTGAAGATTTAATGATAAGCAAAATACACAGTTTAAAAAAAAAGAAACTCAGCAAAAGAATAAGGCATAACGCGCAAACATGCATTTCACAAAAGGCAAGCAACAATAAACACAAGAAGTTTGATCTTAATAGAACCTTCTCATAAATTCACAATATACACTGTTTGAAATGTCACAAAATATAGTTACATAATAAAAGTAGTTCTCTCCAATGTAACAGAATTACAGGTCAAACTATGGAGAGAAACCAAATGTGCATCGACTGATGAATGGATAAAGAAGATGTGGCACAGGACGCCTGGGTGGCTCAGTAGGGGAAGCATCTGCCTTCAGCTCAGGTCATGATCCCAGGGTCCTGGGATTGAGCCCCAAGTCAGGCTCCTTGCTCAGGGTCAGAGGGAGTCTGCTCCTCCCTCTCCCTCTGACCCTTCCCACTGCTATGCTCTGGCTGGTGCTCTCTCTCTCTCATGAATAAACAAAAAAATCTTAAAAAAAAAAAAAAAAAGATGTGGCATATATACACAATGGAATACTACTCAGCCATCAAAAAACGAAATCTTCGGGGCGCCTGGGTGGCACAGCGGTTAAGGGTCTGCCTTCGGCTCAGGGCGTGATTCCAGCGTTTATGGGATCGAGCCCCACATCAGGCTCCTCCGCTATGAGCCTGCTTCTTCCTCTCCCACTCCCCCTGCTTGTGTTCCCTCTCTCGCTGGCTGTCTCTATCTCTGTCAATAAATAAATCTTTAAAAAATAAAAAACAAAAAAAAATAAATAAATCTTTAAAAAATAAATAAATAAATCTTTAAAAAAATAAATCTTTAAAAAAAATAAATCTTTAAAAAAAAAACCGAAATCTTGCCATTTTCAACGATGTGGATGGAGCTAGAGGGCATTATGCCAAGTGAAATAAGTCAGAGAAAGACAAATACAATTGCACTCCTATGTGGAATCTGAGAAAGAGAAAACGGATGAACATACGGGAAGGGGAAAAAGAAAAAAAGGAGAAAGGGAAACAAGCCATAAGGGACTCTTAAGGATAGAGAACAAGCTGATGGGTGAGAGTGGGCTAGATGGGTGAGGGGATTAAGGAGGGCACTTGGGATGAGCGAATCAAACCGTGCTGCATGTAAGTGATGAATCAGTGAATTCTACTGCAGAAACCAATACTATTTCTTATGTTAACTCATGTTAACTATATTAACTAACGAAAGTTTAAATTAAAAAAAAAAGTATGGGTAATAGTTTTTCCTCTGTATTTTCAAGTTTTCTAAAGAAATGATTTTTTACATAGATCAGAAAAATATTTTATTTTCTGTATAAAACTTACAAGCATGGTAATTGCAACTGAATTTAAGGGGATTATTTTAAATTAAATTTAAATTTAACAAAACTGTGGTTGTCTTGAGAACCACTGACCACACTTTACAGCCCAGCGAGCCAGTGCAAAATGCTTGAGAGTTATTCAATAGCAATTTTTCTTTACAGCAGTCCTCAGATTGTTTTCATTTACCAGAGTCAAAAGTACTGACTTTCAAAGTCTGGAGTACTAAGTCTGTGGTTTTCAGTTTTGTTTAACAAAATTTTTACTTTCCCATAGCACTAACCTTTAGAGACTGGCATAATCGGACTTTCTTTTAGGCGCTGTGCCTGGATATGGCTAAATCAACATTACAGACCGACAACTCCACAGGGGAAGAGAACAAATATTTACCTTCTTCGCATCTGCAGAAGACCTCAACCCCTCTGGCAGCGTGTGCACTACAGGTAAGACCGCAGCGCTGACGCGCTGGAAATGGGGATCAGAAACCTGCTCCAGACGTGGTCGCTTGGATTCCAGGGAATCATGATCCACGGGGGATGGCCCTGCGTGAAACTGCTCATATCCAGTTCTCCTTTCTTGAGGCCTAACACACAAAAAGAAAAGAAACACTTGAAAAATTGTAAAACAATGTACAACTTCCTGCTAACATCCCTGGCTGGACTTTGAAATAAATGCGAAGATTATGCTTACTTTTAGAGTGAACCCCTGTCCTCCCCCCCACCCCAGACGAAGAATATACATAAAGTGCTATTAAACTTCTAATTCTAATAGAAAAAAGTTTCTTCAGGGGAGACGGGAGTGGCAGTAAAGTAAAAGGCATAACAAAAGATTTCAATTTGCAGAAAATGTAAAGTGGCTGAGGAATAGCCTTAAAATACTATTTTTAAACCTATGCCATAATAATTGAATTTAGTACAATCTAAACTAGAAGAGCCACCATTTTGAACCAATAATAAAAACAAGCAGGAAAAAACAAATCTCCCAGCAACTGCACATGGAAACATAAATGACTTGAGTTGTGAGGTATTAAGACTTAAAGATGGGGGCGCCTGGGTGGCACAGCGGTTAAGCGTCTGCCTTCGGCTCAGGGCCTGATCCCGGCGTTGTGGGATCGAGCCCCACATCGGGCTCTTCCGCTACGAGCCTGCTTCTTCCTCTCCCACTCCCCCTGCTTGTGTTCCCTCTCTCACAGGCTGTCTCTATCTCTGTCAAATAAATAAATAAAATCTTTAAAAAAAAAAAAAAAGACTTAAAGATGAGTCTCGAGTGGAAATGTAACATTGCTTTGAAATTCTGACCCCCAAAATACGTATTCTGTCTAGTTTCTGCAAGTACCTAAGTGTCCTGAAAGTCAGGAATCTGTCTCTGATTCTTTCACATGATGTACTGTACAGAGACTGTGTGTGGGTGTTCATTAATGTCACTTTCCCTTTCCTACCAAATATTTACAGAAGCAACATTTTACTTTGTGGCCAACCTTTAAACAAATGCCTCACAAAATATTTCTCAATGAAATGGATTATCACTGGGTTTCCTTCTTATTTTTCTTAACTTTTTAAACTTTGGGGGGGGGGGCAGAGAGAGAGGGAGAGAGAATCTCAAGCAGGATCTACCCCCATCATGGAGCTCAATGTGGGACTCGATTCCACAACCCCAAGACCATGACCTGGGACAAAATCTAGAGCCGGCTGCCCAAGTGAATAAGCCACCCAGGCACCCCATCACTGGGTTTCCTTTTTAGAAGAGATGATGAAATAAATCCTGAAGTCTATAAAATTATTGTATTTCAAAAATCTGGGCGTGCCCAATTGGCTCAGTTGGCTAAGTGTCTGCCTTCAGCCCAGGTCATGATCCCAGGGTCCTGGGATAAAGCTGGGCATCCTGCTCCCTGCTTAGCAGGGAGTCTTCTTCCCCCTCTGCCTCCTCCCTTCCCCCCTGCTTGTACGTGCGCGCTCTCTTTCTCTCTCTCTCTCAAATAAATAAAATCTTTAAAAAGAAAATCTGAAATCTCATTCAAGATATAAATCCCATTATCTTCTTAAAATTCACAACGATGTCACAAAATATAGTGCAATAGAAAGCCTCAGGAAGAAGACAAGGACGGCAGCTTTTGCCACTTGTATTCAACATAGTAGTATTGGGAGTTGTCAGAGCACTCGGCAAAAAAAAAAGAAATAAAAGGCCTCCAAATCTGAAAGGAAGACATAAAGTACTTCTATCTAGATGACATGATCTCATATGTAGAAAAATATCAAGAATCCACCAAAAAATGGGATGCCTGGGTGGCTCAGTCGGTTAAGCATCTGCCTTCAGCTCAGGTCATGATGGGGNTGATGGGGGGGGGGGGGTCCTGGGATGGACTCCTGCATCAGGAGCCTGCTTCTCCCTCTGCCTCCTGCTCCCCCTAGTTGTGCTTTCTCTGACAGATAAATAAAATGTTAAAAAAAAAAAAAAAGTTAGAGCTCATAAATGAATCAAGCAAAAACTACGGGATACAAATTCAACATGCAAAATCAGTTGTATTTCTATATACCAGCAATGAACAATCTGAAAATGAAATTAAGAATACAATTCCATTTATAACAGCATCCAAAAGAACAAAAGTTAGGAATAAATTTGGCCAAGAAGGCCCAAAACTTACACACTGAAAACCACAAAACATTGAAGAAATTAGGGAAAACTTAAATTAATACCAAGACATCTCACGCTCATGTACTAAAAGCCTAAGTACTGTTAGGATGAAAATACTACACAAAGCTATCTACAGATCCAATGTAATCTCTACCAAAATACCAGTGGTGTTTTTTTGAGAAATAGAAAAAGCCACCATAAAATTCACATGGAATCGCAAAGGACCCCAAAGAGCCAAAACAATCTTGGAAAAGAAATACAAAGTTAGAAGAACTCCTACTTCGCCAATTCAAAACTTACTACAAAGCTACAGTAACCAAGAGTGTGGTACTGACATAAGGATAGACATACAGACCAAGGGAATAGAACTGAAAGCCCAGAAATAAACTCTCCTATCTATCATTAGTTGACTTTTAACAGGTGTGCCACAACTATTCAATGGGGGAAAGAACTATCTCTTCAACATATGGCGCTGGGGAAACTACACATCCTCATGCTAAAGAAAGAGGCTGGACCCTTACCATAGACCTCCTGCAAAAATTAACTCAAAATAGATCACAGATTTCAAAGGTAAGACAGAAAACTCTAAAAATCCTCGAAAAAAACACAAGGAGAAATCTTCCTGACCTTGCGTTTTGCAATGAATTCCTGGATCTCTCACCAAAAGCCCAGGCAACAGAAGAAAAAAAAAACAAAACAAACAACAACAACAAAAAAAAAACGGATAAACTCGAGTTCAACAAAATTTCAAACTTTTGTACATCAAAGGACACTATCAAGAGAGCGAAAAGAGGGGCGCCTGGGTGGCACAGCGGTTAAGCGTCTGCCTTCGGCTCAGGGCGTGATCCCAGCGTTATGGGATCGAGCCCCACATCAGGCTCCTCTGCTATGAGCCTGCTTCTTCCTCTCCCACTCCCCCTGCTTGTGTTCCCTCTCTCGCTGGCTGTCTCTATCTCTGTCGAATAAATAATAAAATCTTTAAAAAGAAAAAAAAAAAAAAGAGAGCGAAAAGAAAACCCAGAAGATGAGAGAAGTTATTTGCAAATCATGTGTTTGATAAACTTTTTTAAAAGGTTTTATTTATTTGAGAGCGTGCGTGCACAAGCAGGGGGAGGAGCAGAGGGAGAGGGAGCAGCAGACTCCCTGCTGCTGATCCCCAGGGGACCATGGCCTGAACCGAAGGCAGACGTTTAACCTACTAAGCCACCCCGGTGCCCCCTGAAAAGCTTTTAATATCCACAATATACAAAACAACTTCCCACAACTGAACAATAAAAAGACAACCCCCTCCAAAAAAAAAAAAAGAAAAGGAAAAAAATGGGCAAAGAATGTGACAGACATTTCTCCAAAGATGCACAAATGGCCAACAAACGCATGAAAAGATGCTCAACATCATTCATCATTATGAGAACACAAATCAAAACCACAATGAGGTACCCATTAATACCCAGTAGAGTGGCTTACTTAACCTGTTTTAAAAACCAGGGCGGGGCGGGGGGGGGCGCGTTTAGCAAGTGTTTACAAAGATGTGGAAAAACTGGAACCTCGTCCACTACCACTGGGAATGTAAAACTATATAGCCAGAGTGGAAAAATTTTGCAGTTCTTCAAAAAGCTAAACATAGAATTACCATATGACACAGCAATTCCACCTGGGTGTATGAGGGATATATCCAGAAGTCCTGAAAACAGGGACTCTGATACAAAGGTAGTAAAAACGGACTCAAACAGACACTTGTACACCAAAGTTCAAGGCAGCATTGTTCACAAAGCCGAAAGGAAACAACCCCCGTTCACGGACAGATAAACAGATAAACAAAATATGGTATATACAGCACCCAATGGACGATTACTCTGCCACAAAAAGGAAGAAAGTTCTGACACATGCTACAATATGGATAAACCTTAAAAACATTATGCTAAGTGAAATAAGCCAGACACAAAAGGACAACTATTGTATGACTCCATTTATAAGAAATAACTCATAAGCAAATTCATTGAGAAAGAAAGTGGATGAGAGGGTACCAGGGACTGGGAGGAGAGGGGGAGGGAGAATTATTGCCTAATGGGAACAGAGTTTCTCTCTGCAGTAATGAAAAAGTTCTGGAAATAGTGGTGATGGTTGCACAACATGAATGCACTTAATGCCACTAAACTGGAACATGTTTAAAATGGTTAAAATGGTAAATTTATGTTACATATATTTTACCACAATAAAAAAGTTCACACACAAATTCATTCTTAGAATCATGATTAATAAAGACTAGCCTAGGAACTAGAGAGAGATCTGAAACACTAACACAAAACTTTATATTAGAAGGTTACTACTACTTGAAAGGATGATTTACACTCTTTTTCACCAGTTACTCTTTTCCATTCACTCAACTCACTGCACTCTGACTTAATCCCCCATCGTTTCATCGTATTACAAGAGGTCACCACTCGCTCAAGTCAGCAATGACCTCCTGATACTGAAAGCAAAAGAATATTTTTAGACATCTGCTGACCTGTCTGCTACATGTTATCCTTTACTTTCTCCTTCCTTCCTGAAACTCTTCCACCTCTAGGTTTCCAGGACACTGACTGCTTGTCAGGCTCTAACAATCTTCTGCTCCAATACACAACGGTTCTCCGCAGGGAATACGAGCACAGATCATTTTAAAACAGTCAACTTCCAGAGATCCTGAGCTTGCTTATCCACTCTTTACCTACACTGACCTACCGAATAACAAACCTGGAGCTCTCCCCTCTCTGCTTCTTCCACCAACTGCCCTTCTCTCAACGTGCCCGCACAAAACGCTTCTGGTTCAGCCTTCTTAGACCTTACACTGGGGCGCTGTCCCCCAAGTGTAAATACCTCCAGGGCTGCAAAGAAACAAACCTTTTTGCAAGCCAACAGTTCCCAAATGTCTGCCTTCAACACAACTGAAGAACTTAAGTTGTTAACTAACACTTTCGTCTTGGATAAATATCAGAATAAAAAATAAGAACAATAAGTAATATCTTGAAAACAGCCCTATCTCATTAATGCATGGGTGCATTTCCATGAAATTTTACTTATATTTGATAAATTTGTTTTTCTCATTTTCTTAAATGATTGCTGTTTTGTGGCGCCTGGATGGCACAGCGGTTGGGCGTCTGCCTTCGGCTCAGGGCGTGATCCCGGCATTATGGGATCGAGCCCCACATCAGGCTCCTCTGCTATGAGCCTGTTCTTCCTCTCCCACTCCCCCTGCTTGTGTTCCCTCTCTCGCTGGCTGTCTCTATCTCTGTCGAATAAATAAAAATAAAAATCTTTTAAAAAAAAATGATTGCTGTTTTGATCCTGTAATAATATTTCAATCCAGAAGTTTTTTAAATAGATCTTTTAGAAACATACTTTTACATATTTTTGTTGTTAAATAGAAATAAGAAAGGTTGATCAATGAGTAATCAAAACGAATCACGTTAGGATACATTTTGTGAAAAAAGTATGAACATATGAGTTCTGAGGAAAAAAGGAATAAAATAAGAAGCTCTGTTAGAGACAAGTTTATTCATATATAGTATCATTTTAAGTGGATGAGGGTATCAAGTCATTATGGTATTTAGATTCCATCAGATAAGTTTAAAAATGTATTGCAGGAGTTTTGCTTTAAAATGTCAATTACTTTCAATATGACAAATTATATTCATCTTTTAAGACATATGAAAAACTTCAGATGTCAACTTAAAATTGTACAATACAGCTTTTCGAAATTCTTTTGAGAAATATGCAAGGAACAAATTTGAAGACCACTATTTCAAAATCATTTTCCTTTCTCTCTCTCTCCTTCAGAGGCTTCCACCTCATACTATCTTTAGATGTTGGGGACCCTCTGGGTTCATCCTTAAACTCTCCGCTTCTCATTTTCCGCCCTCCCTGGATCACATGTACCGATTTGGATCCTCCCCCGAGCACATTAGATACAACCCCACCTGGACGTTTCACAGGAACCCCAAATGTACTCATACCAAACTCAAGTTGTCTTTCCCTGTTGCTCTTTACTTGATCTCTATCCCAGTGTCACAGCGATGGAACCAACAGCCATCGGACAAGCTAGAAACCGAAGATTCACCCAGGTCTCCTCCCTCACCTTTGCCAACTGCTAGGACTTGGCGGCCTCACCTCCTGATTCCAGCCTGTCTCGTCTCAAACTCCATTCCACCACCCTACCTTATGCCCGCACCCTCTCTCTCTCTTTCAGGTCTCTCACATGTTCTCTCTGCTTCTAGTCTATCCACCTCAAATTCACCCCCCACAGAGCAGCCAGAGGTCATCTATCAAAAACAAGCATCCAGCATTAGACTAAAGCCCCAGCCCTTCACACAGCACTTAGAATCAGGGCCACTGCTGGCCTGCAAGAAAATTGTGAGTGAAACGTCTATAAGCAAATGCAACCCTCTGGTACACAGGCCTCGCAACCTGCCCAAGCAGGATTTCAACCCTCAGTTGTCCCCTCAACCTACAAAAGTTAACTTCCAAGTATTGCATTTTACCTCTAGTGAACCTGCCTATGAGATTTACCGAAGCCAAAAGGCAGAATACACCCAGTGCTGGAGAAAAACATAAGGCTACCAGGACACAGGACAGTTAAGACAAACACTGAGTATAGAAAACTCTCTTTCCATCAAGAAATCAGGCTAGGGGTGCCTGGGTGGCTCAGTGAGCTAAGTATCTGCCTTCGGCTCAGGTCATGGTCTTGGGGTGCTGGGATCGAGCCCCATGTGAAGCTCCCCCCTCAGCAGAGAGTCTGCTTCTCCCTCTCACTCTGCCCCACCCCACACTCATGCACACAGGCGCACTTGCTCACTCTCTCAAATACATAAAACCTTTAAAAAAAAAAGGAAGGAAGGAAGGAAGGAAGGAAGGAAGGAAGGAAGGAAGGAAGGAAAGAAAGAAAGAAAGAAAGAAAGAAAGAAAGAAAGAAAGAAAGAAAAAGAAAGAAAGAGAAAAAGAAAGAAAGAAAGAAAAAAATAAATCAGGCTATTTCCCATTTCAGCTTGCCCAAACTACTCATGGATAAATAGATGTATAATTTAACATTTAAAATTTCAAAAACAAATGCAATTTTATATTGGAGTCCTGGGGGAGTTAAGTGTGAAATCTGCATTTTAAATGAACATATTGCCTTCTAAAAACTAACACCAGTGGAAAGGTACTGCCACTTCGGAAACAGTATAGTCATTTCTCAAATGGCAAACAAACAGAGAACTATCATATGATAAAGCAATTCTACTCCTAGGCATATTTCAAAGAGAAAGGAAAATCCACGGTCACATAAAAATGTGTGCACAAATGTTCCTACCAGCATTATTCATAACAGTCAAAAAGTGAAAACTGAAGTATCTATCAACTGATGAATGGATAAATAAGGTATTTAAAAAAAATCAGATTTTCATACTAAAAAATCTCTGTAGACTTTTAAACTTAAAGGTTCTTCCATTCTACTGACTTCCATGACCTCTTAATATCATCTTTAAATATCTTTAAAACAAATTAAAGTCATTAATTGAATTTTTTACTATAATATACCTATACCTTATCATTTTAATTTTAAAGACAAGATAACCCTCACTTAGAGGAAATATGTCATAAAGTTCATAGCAATTCAAAAACAGTGGTCCACAAAGTCATCTAGAATTACATCAACTAATTTTACTTATGCCTAGCTAAGGAAGGCTATTCTCTGAAACAAAATTTATTTCACCTAAATTTTCAAATTTACAAGCATGATTTGGCTTCTTTTATTGCTCAAAGAAAAACCAATTACCTGAATTTCAATAAATCTTTTATAATACCTGAAACTACCTCAACTGTTCTGCATCTTTTCATCTAAATATCCAAATACTCTAATTATGCAGACTAATTTTTCTGATGAAATCTAGAAAATATGATTGATGATATTCACCCAGAAATGACTCTTATATTTTAAGAGTACTGTTTATAAAATGAAATAGATTTCCTAACCAAAAATTCCAGGGATAAAGAACAAAACTAAGAAGTAAATCACCCCAAATCCCACCACACAAAAACAATGCCAAAATTAGGTGAATCCCGTTCCCAGTCATCACTTAATATTCGTATATATGGACGGATGGATGTACAGGCAAAAATAAAGCAACAAAAGAATCATATACAGTATTTTTTTTTTTAAAGATTTTATTTATTTATTCGACAGACAGAGACAGCCAGCGAGAGAGGGAACACAAGCAGGGGGAGTGAGAGAGGAAGAAGCAGGCTCATAGCGGAAGAGCCTGATGTGGGGCTCGATCCCACAACGCCGGGATCACACCCTGAGCCGAAGGCAGACGCCTAACCGCTGTGCCACCCAGGCGCCCCATATACGGTATTTTTTTAAGATTATTTGGTTTGTTTTTGTACACCTATTAAGAGAAAAAAATAAAATGAAATAAAGCTTAAAAGAAGAAATTGCTGGGGCGCCTGTCCTCAGACGGTTAAGTGTCAGCTCAGGTCGTGATCCCGGGTCCTGGGATCAAGCCTGCTTCTCCCGCTCCCACTCCCCTTGCTTGTGCTCTGTCTCTGTCAAATAAGAACATCTTTAAAAAGAAAAAAAAAAAAAAAGGAAGGAATGGCAGTACTTCAGGTAAGTGCTCCTTTACCACAAGAAATTAGTTCCTAAAAAATTACTGCTAAAGGGGGGAAAACTATGAAAAGCATTAAGATGAGAATTTTTTTATTGACCTAACAATTCCATTTTAGAATACGCACTCTTCAAGTGCGTATCTCGAACCAGTCTCCCAATACCTACATCACCTCTAGATCCTGTAGTTATATCATTTTTTACTTTGTCAAGATTTGTTACTGAGGTTCAGTGATGGAACCGTAATTCACCTAAGTGTCTCACACAGACTTTTACTTAAGGGGCGTGTGGCTTTACTACAGGCCTTCTATCATGGCGTCCATCCGTCCACTCTTTGGCTGGGTTCCATCACCTAGAAATTCTTCAAGAAGTTTTAGATGATCAGTGCTTTCACATCTAAAACTATCTGCCTGTTGCTTCTACTCTTAAAATTAAGTGGCATATAATATTCTTAGATCTCAATGTATTTTGTCAGAACTTTGTGGCTACTGCTCCACTATCTTCTATCACTGTAGTAGCTTAAGCCAGACTCTTTTTTTTCTTCCTTGTCAAGGATTTCTTTTGCTTCCTGGATTTCTGATTCTTTTACTTATCCTTGAACTTTAAGAACTGAACTAGGATCTGTCTTGGTGTTGATCATTCTGCGTAAGTGATCCCTGGAGCAAGGCAGGTCCTATCAGTCTACAGAGTTCTTCCTTCATTTTACCAAGAAAAAAAGCGTTCTTTTTAAAAAATTATGAGTATTATTTCCTTTCCTTTACAGGTTCTCCATCTCAGAAACACATGTTCTTATGATACATGTTGGATGATTTTAATTTATCCTCCGTATTTAACAACTTCTTTCTAATCGCTTTAATTTCTATCCTTTTCTTCTGCATTCACTCTATCTCTGGACTTTCTTCCACGACAAAAGTCTAACTTTTAGCCACACGTTTTATTCCTCGTTCTTACTTATTTTATGTATTATATTTATAATGGTGAGCTTGAGAGCACTGGAATGACCAATCTTTCATTTTATCTAATTGGGTTGCCTTGTATCTTTTAAAGACCTTATTATTAATTTTAAGTTCTCCTGTAGTGCAAAGCACTTAGGGGCAAGTTTTTCAGTTTTCATCTTCTTATCCATGGGGTCTTTGTTTTTGACACTCTGTATTGCTTTCTTTAATTTTCTTTTCCAGGCATACCTTGGCCCCATTTGTGGCATCATTACCCTACTACACGGGTACACCATGAGCAGCCCTACCCAGATTTTCTCTTTGGTGTAGAATGGTGTGGGGGGGTTTTCCTCTGCCTGGCATTTGTCTACAGATAGAGGACTGGGTTTGGCTTTCTCTATTTTTCTACAGCCTGAGGGAACAGGGAAATGGGCAAAGGAGATGAAAACTTGGCTGGGGCTATGACAGTCTTTGTTGAGGATCCCGGTTTCCTCTACAAGCCAGACATGTAACCAGTCCTGAGGGCTCTGGCTCATCGCTTTGGCAAAAAGCACACCGTGCCTGCCCTTCTTGCGAGATGGCACAATGGGGATTCCCAAGCAAACAATTCACCACCAGTATACCCTCACCAAGTACGTTTGTCTCAATTAAGGAGTATTTATGAGAAACCCTAGGATTTTACTGACCCTCTTTCTTTCTTCAACACTGCTTCTTTGAGAATAGAAGTAGGAACTAGGAGGCTAAGCCACACAAGATTCTTCTAAGTCCCTTCTTAGGTGCCACTTTTCCAAGTTTATGGCAGTAGCTGTATGCCTTTCCTTCTTTATACAGGGCGATTTTTAGCCATTTTTTGAAGAGCTACTTTTGTATATTTGCTAGATATTACAGAGGAGAGTGATCTGAATTCTCTCCACAACCTTCACCAAGAACTGTATTTTATAATAATTTTAAACACAGCCAAATAATTTCAATCATTTTATCATCTTCAAACCCAAACAATAAACATATTTTCAAAATAGAAAATCAGTTTCTTTATTAAATTGCTCAAACAAAAAAGCCAGAAAGGCGATTTAATAAAAGTAGCTATTATATTTCAAAATACTTTAGATTAAGAGCAAGGATAGGGATAAGAGAGAGCAGAGATGGTAAGGACATTAGGGAAAATGAATGTCTACCATGAACAGGGCCAACAAATACTCTCCTTTGAGGAAGCTGTCATTACTATTCTCATTATTACAAGTGAGAAAACTAAGGTTTAAAGAGTCTGAATTAGTAATTTGCAACCCTAGTTGCAAATGAGAATGACCTGGGAAATTCTAGACACACACGAATGCCTAAGCTCAATCCCAGGAACTGATTTAATTCTTCTGAGATGGGGCTTGGGCATCAAGTTTATGAACCAAGGTGGTACTAGTATGCAGCCTAAATTAAGAACACCAGTTTATTATACACATGACCAAGGCCACAAGCTGACCAGGATTGCAACCTAGGTCTACCTGACTCCCCACCACACAGAAGGAACTGTGAACTCTGGAAACAAGTTCTAAGGGTTTAACTATTAGGAGAACTACTGCAAAAGATCAACAAACATCAAAGAGCTCAAAATATAAATGATAAATGACCCGTCATGGCTCGGTTATAAAATTATAAAAATAAACACCACATTAAATCCAGTGGCACACTTGCGAAGTACACACACACTTGAGAGGTTCCGTCCTAGATGGAAACACAGAAGAGCGCCATTACCTGTCAGAACCCGGGTGAAATTCTGAAAGCAGGGAGGGCCGTCTGCGAAGCTGCTGCTGTTGCTGCAGAAGCTGTGAGGCCTGGCTGACTTCAAGGTGAGGAGCACGATAATCAGGGACGGCAAATTCCTAGGATTAAAAGAATCATGAATTACTTATTAGCCAAAAAGTGAAAGGCGTCGTGAAATTAAACCAAGTATAGCTGTACAGAGGCAGTTATGGACCCCTGAGTACGGAAGGAAACAGCAATGACGATTTCCATCCTTCACTGTTCTGATTCTTCCCCATCAACCAAAAACAATCAACATTTTAACTGTGTATCGCTCAAAAGAATTCAAAATGAAATCTGCTGTGCAGTCCAGTTGATTCATTCTCCTAATAACATGCGTTACAGTAGCTCCCAATCTAGATTATTCAAGCAGTAAGATCTCAAACTCACGGTTCAATATGAAATCCTAAAAAGCAATCCAACCTGAAATTCAAAATGGGTGAGCTGGAGGGGCCACAGAAGCCACGGAGTTAAATCCATGTATATTTACAAGTGAAGAGAAAGAAGTCCAGAGACTCAACCTGCTAGTTAAAAGTAATAGTTTCTCCATCATTCCAGGTGGGTGTTTTCAATGTTTGTTTTCCTACTTTTGACTTTTTGTTGAAAAGACAAAAGCTTCTTTTCAAAAGAAACCTATTAGTGCTAACAATCATAAACAGATACTTCTATTTAGACCTGCCAAATAGCCCAGAAATTCTCCTCCTATGTATATACACAAGGTAATTAAAAGCATACGTCCACACACAAAACTTTGTACACAAATTTTCAGAGCAGTTGTTATTCGCAATAGCCAAAAAGCAGAAAGAATCCAAATGCCCAGTGACTCATGATGGATAAACAAAATGTAGTGTATCTGTACAGTGGGCTGTTATTCAGTCATAACAAGGAATGAAGTAGGGTACAACCCAGATGAACCTAGAAAATATAATGCTAACTAAAAATAGCATATATACATATTTTGTGATTCCAGTTATATAAAATGTCTATAAGAAACAAATCAATAGAGAAAGAAAGTAGATTAGTGGTTGCCAGGGGATGGAGGGAAGAGGGGAATTGGGATTAACTACTATGAGGTATGGGTTTCATTTTGGGTGACAGAAAAGTTCTGGAAGGGGCACCTGGGTGGCTCAGTCAGTTAAGTGTCTGCCTTCGGCCCAGGTCACGATCTCAGGGCCCTGGGATCGAGCCCCTGCATTGGGCTCCCTGCTCAGCAGGGGAGTCTGCTTCTCCCTCTCCCTCTGCCCCTGCTTGTGTGCTCTCCTCTCACTCACTCTGTCTCTCAAATAAATAAAATGCTTAAAAAAAAAAGTCTGGAATCTGATCATGTTAATGGGTGCCCAACACTGTGAATATACTAAAAGCTATTATATTATACACTTTAAAATGGTTTTATATGAATTACATGTCAACAAAAAAAATTTTTCATCATAAGCAGATAAAACTGAGCAGTAGAGACTGAAACACAGAATAGGTAAGAGGTCCAGAGCCCTGTGCTATAAGCAGATAATAGTAAAACATAATTTTTACATAATCTAAGAAAAAATAGCAGATACAAAGTTGGAAACATAATCAAGAAACACTAAACATTAAAGTAAAGTCAGAGCCACCTTTTTTTAAGATTTATCTATTTGACAGACAGAACATGAGCAGGGGGAGGGGCAGAGGGACAAATAGACCCCCAACTGAGCAGGGAGCCCAACCCAGGCCGAATCCCAGGACCCTGAGATCATGCATGACCTGAGCCGAAGGCAAACACTTAACTGACTGAGCCGCCCAGGCGTCCCAAGTCAGAGCCACTTTTTAAAAAGCACCACAACTCACTCAAAAAATAGTTTACATCCAAAGAAACAGATAAAAGACTAAAAGTAAAAAAGACCAAACTATAAATGATATCCTCAAAAAAGGAATCAAATAGCAATCAAAGAAATTAAAAAGTTGATCGGTGAAATTAAGCGGTAGTAGAATAGGTGAAGAGCAAATGAAAGCAAAGACAGAGCAGAGCGTTCTCTTGGAACACAGCGAAGCACAGAGCTCTAGAAAGTAGAGAAGAAAAGTTGAAAATGGTAGCTAGAGTAAAAAGTTCCAACCTCCAATACCCGAAGGTAAGAGGCTATATTCTAAGAAATAACAGAACAAGAACATTTCTCAGAAGTTCAAAAAGACAAAGTCCTTGGATTTAAAAGGGCCTAAGAGAAAAGCTGGGCATAGTTTAAAAATTAATCCACCACAATGGATGGACATAACAAAAATTTCAGACAAGCGAGGATAAAGAGAAAACTTGACTAGGTGTCATAAGGAACAGGAAATAGGTTTCCTACAAAGAAATAAGGATCGTAATAAAAAAATCTTCTCATGAGCAACACTATATAGAAGGAAACAGACAAATCACATATTCTACGTTCAGAGCAAAACAACTTTGAACCCACAAATTCAATAACCAAAACATCTCAAATTTTAGGACTACAAACTTTTCAGAATTCAAGAACTCAGAAAACTTACCAACCACAGACTCTCTGAAAGAATCTCTAAAGGAGGGATGAATCCAGCAAGACAAATTAAGAGTAAGGAGTGAAATGAAACAACAGTGCATTGCACGTTCCAGCTGGGAGCACATAACTCTCCAGAACTACATTCCCACGGTAAACGGCCAAAAAGTTGAGCAAAATGTAGTTAACTACCTTCAGACCCCTGGAAAATAGGCTGCACAAGACTCAATCTCTGAGAAAAACCACACAAACAGGTGAGTCCTACTGCACTCCAGGCTCTCTGCCTGGAGGCAATTTCCACACTGCATCCCTGGGAAGGGAATCCAAACAGTGCCCTATAATCTTGTTCACTGAAGAAGCAACCATACTAGTTTGATCAAGTCATATGGACGGTATTTCTGGAGACTTTCTGAGAAGGGGGAATTACATATAGAAGGATTTCCTGAAACATGAATTTGGGTTCTCCTAGGTCACTGGCTGAATTCCAACCTGCAAATGCACAGGGGAGAGCACAGTCCAGTCCTAAACATCTCTGGCTGCTCTTAGAAAGAACAGTTCGGAGGAAACTATAAAACAATTCCCAGAGCTTACACAGGGCCAGAACTCATTCAAATTTCCTCCAGCCAGCGGGAAGAAACCTCAATGAATACATGAAATTATCACTAAATACCCCAGAAGAGACAAGGTTAGAAGTAGAGGACAAATAAGACTTAGAATAAAGACTACTCCAGACTCCACCTTGAAGAATTTAAAGATAAACCTCAAAAGTAATTTAAATGCCTACCAGAAGAAATCCAACTTTCTTTAAAGGAATACAACAAAAGGCAGTATTAAAATGTGTAAAATTCACAATGTTCATATTCTACTCAAAAATGAAAAAAATCCAATGCCTGTAACGAAAATTTCACTGGATAAAATTAAAAATAGGTTGGAAACTGCAGAAGAAAAACACAGAAAAAATAAAATGAAGTCCAGTGAACTGTAGGATAATAGGAAATATAAGTAACTGGTATTTCAGGAAGGGGGGGAAAAAAAAGAAAAAAAACCTAGGGGGAGAGTAGACAGAGAAACATATCTGAATAACGGCTGAAAATTGCCCAAATTTTATGAAAATTATAAATCCACAGAAGCATGAAGTTCAGTGAATGCCAAAGACAATAACATATACACTCAAAAAGCACAACAAAGGGACATCATAATCAGATTGTTGAAAACCAGTGATAAAGAGAAAAATCTTAAAAGTAACCAAAGAGGGTGAAAAGATACTTACAGATAAGAATGACCAAAGACTTCTGGTCAGAAACCACACAAGCCATAATACAACATAGCAACTTTTAAAGTGCTAAAAGAATATAGCCGTTAGCTTAGAATCCTGTATCAAGCAAAAATACTCTTTAAAAATAAAGCTGAAATGAACTTTTTCGGGTAAATAAAAGCTGAAAGTACACTGTCAAAAGACCTGCACTAAGAGAAATGATGTTCTTCAGGCCTAAGGAAAATAGTATCAAAAGGAAACCTGAATATACACAAAGCAGTGAAAGATTCCAGAAATGTTATATATGTGGGCAATTAGAGAAGGAACAAAATAATAAGGAGCAGAAATCAATAAAATAGGGAAAAAAGTGAAAATGGATGAAACCAAAGTTAGTTATTCTCAGAAAGGAATCAATTAAATTGATAAACCTCTAGGCTAGACTAATAAAAAAAGGAAGGGAAAAACATTATCAACCTGAGGAATAATATCACAACAGATCTCAAAGACATTAAGATAAAGGGAATAGTATGACAACTTATGTAATTTAATATATTGAACAAAACTTACCCAAACTGACTCAAGAAAAAAAATAATCCGAATTATAACTATTAGAGAAACTGAATTCATAATTTAAATTCTTCACACAAAGAAAATTCTAGGCCCTGATGACTTCACTGAAAAATTCTATCAAACTTCTAAGGAAGAAAAAATACTAATCCTACAAACTCTTCAAGAAAATACAGCGCTGTGTATTGTGTAAGACTGATGAATCATAGACCTGTATCCCTGAAACAAATAACACATGAATATGTTAATTATAATTAAAAAAAAATGAGGCAAAATATAATTTAAAAAAAAAAAAAAAGAAAATACCGGAGGAGAAAACACTTCCCAAGCTAACAACATTTTTTTTTTTAAATTGAAGCATGATCAGCATACAATGTTATATTAGTTTCAGGTATACAACATACTGATTTGACAATTCTACATATTACTCAATGCTTCCCACAACAGGTGTAGTCATCAGCTGCTAACAACATTCCTAATGGTCGAAGACTGAATGCCTTCCTCTTAATATCAGAAATAAGTCAAGGGTGTCTACTCTCACCTCTTCAACACTTTTACTAGCAATTAAAGCCAGTACAATAAGGAAAAAAAGAGAAAAGGCAGCCAGTTTGGAAAGGTATAGGCAAAACTGTCTTTATTCTCAGATTACAGGATCATCGACATAGAAAGTCTTGTGGAATCTATAAAAAACCAACTAAAAGTAACAAGTAAGGTTGCAGGATACAAGAACAACAGACATAGTAGCAATGAACTGAAAACTGAAATTCGAGAAGCAATACATTTACAATTGCATCAAAAATATGAAATACTGGGGCACCTGGGTGGCTCAGTCGGTTAAGCGTCTGCCTTCGGCTCAGGTCATGATCTCGGGGTCCTGGGATTGAGCCCTGCATCGGACTCCCTGCTCAGGAGTAATTCTGCTTCTTCCTCTCCCCCTCTCCCTCTGCCCCTTCCCGCCCTCGCTCTCAAATAAATAAAATCTTTTAAAAAATATGAAATATTTAGGGAAAAATGTGACAAAAGATATACACGCCCTATGCACTAAAAACTATAAAACATTACTGAGAAAAATTAATGAAGACCAAAATAAATGGAGTTATGCCATGTTCATGAACCAGAAAAATTAAAGTTGTTATGTTGTCAATTCTCTCCCAAATTTATCTCTAGACTCAATACAAATCCAATCAAAATCTCAGCAAGGGGCACCTACATGGCCCAGTCAGTAAGCATCTGACCCTTGGTTTCGGCTCAGGTTGTGATCTCAGGGTCATGAGCTTGAACCCCACATCGGGCTCTGCACTGACCACAGAGTCTCCCTGTGATTCTCTCTCTGACTCCCTCTGCCCCCCCCCTCAAAATAAATAAATAAATAATAAAAAAAAAAAGCAAGCTTTTTTGGTAGAAACTGACAAGTTGATTCTAAAATGTATATAGAAATGTTAAAAACTAGAATATTCAAAACAGCAATTCAGAAAAGAATCACACTACTCAATTTTAACTTATTATAAAGCTATAATAACCAAGACAGTGTGAAGTGCTTTATTAAAAGACTACCTGTTTGTTTACATAGGTCACATAGATGTGAGCTAAAGATACACAAAAGACATCAGCAGAACAGTATACAGAAAACCGTAGAGAGAAACAAACTTGCACATATATGGTCAACTGATTTTCAGTGAAAAACTGCCAAAGCAATTCAGTGGGGAAAGAAGAATCTTTTTAACAGTTTCTAGAACTACTGGAAAGCTGTATGCAAAACAGTAACCTCAATCATTGCCTCACATCGTAAAATTTAATTCAAAATAGGTGATAGATGTAAATGTAAAACCTAGAATTATAAAACTTAGAGAAGAAAACATAGGAGAAAGTCTTAGTGACCTGGAGTTTAGCAAAAACTTCTTAACCATGCACAAAAAGCAAGAAATATAAAAGACAAAAATTAATGAACTGGACTTGATAAAAATTAAAACACATACTCTCCAACAATGCAATTAATAAGGCAATACTTCTTTATATAATTAGATAAAACAAACACACAGATACATGTTTTCTGAATAATTTTATTTATAATAGCCAAAAACTGGAATAGGTAACTAGGTAAGTTGTGGTACATCCATACACAGCAATAAAAAGAAATTAATTACTAAGATGAACCAGAACATGAATAAATCTCAAACGCATTATGGCAAGTAAAAGAAGCCACAAATAAAAGAGTTCATATAAAACTCAAAACATGTATAATCCGGTATGACAAAAAGCCAAGAGTGGTTTCCTGGGAGCTGAGGTTTGTGGAAAGTAGGCGAAGAGGGCTGACCTGGATGGAGTAGAAGGGATGGTATGATAGAAATACTCTACCTTCTTCATTTTGGGGGTGCTTTTATGGGTGTATGAACTGTCAAAATGTACAATATAATAAAATTTTATTGTATATAAATTTAAATAGTCAATTAAAAAAAAACAAGCAACAATAATCTAGGAAATTAGTATTCAGACAAAGAACATGGATGGAGAGAGGACAACGCAACCAAAATCCAACACCCAATTATGATAAAAATCCTCAACCTAGCAATACAAAGCACTTCTTTAACTGAAAAAGGGCAGCTATAAAAACACTCAACTAACATACTTAATATTGAAAAGTGAATGTTTCCCAAAATAGGAACAAGGTAACAATGTCCACTCTCACTCCATAATCATGACCACACTCAAAGGAGTCTCTGGTAGCACTGAACAGGTTTTGCTGGTAAATTTACTTCCTTTTTCTCTGAGATGACCATTTTATCCTCCCCTTCCCTTTTTTCTTCAAACCTCTTACACTCCTATTGCTAGCCCACTCTGAGCTAATAATTTCGCCTCATGTTTTATTTTTCACCAGGTAAATCAGCATACACACTCTTTAATCTTCCTGCCATCAACCTCCCGAGAAGATATAGGCCCTATCCTGGCCATCACTCAAGAGAGGCCAAATTATCTGGCCAGCTTAATACTCAACCAGAACTTGGAGCAATAAACGTAGGTCTTAACCTGGAAACCCTAGACAACTGGTATTTTTCTATCAACAACTCCTACAAACAAAAACAGACATGTTCACCCCCTGAAATCTGGCATAAAGCCATACTAAGACAAAGTAATCCCTAATCTTTGGCTTCCCATCTTTGAGAATGGTTCTTGACATTTAAAATAAATAGATGTGCCAATTACATTTGGTTTCTGACCAACAAATGTATTAAACAGGAAAAGTAAAACACACACAAACATAACTTACACAACTGCACAGTATTTGTTCCTTACCTGCTGGTGACGTGTGCTGGGAAAGGTGTACTGGACAGAGTGGGGGGGATAACGGCTTTGTTCTGTGCTGAATGCTCCTTGGTTGGGAGGATAACCTGAACTTGACATTATCAGTAAAGAAGTCCTCACCAGGCTGTGAGATCAAGTCCAACAAACAATCATGTTTCTAGGAAACCACCTAAACAGGATGGGAAAAAATAGAATTGATAAGAACTAAAGCACCGGGTGTACTTCTAATAAATTACAACTATAGCTACATAAATAAAACCACAATTACCAGTAAAAGCTTTCTCTCATGTATTTACTTAATATAATAGAAGTTATTGGAGTTCGAAAAACATTAATGGGTCTTTTCTTGTAGACTTAAAGAAGTTCTTTAATATATCACAAACAACATTAGTAGCTATAGAAAGTAAAAAAGTGTACGGACAATCTCAGCTTGGGACCTGGCACATGGCAAATGCTCAACAAATGTCCTTTTTTTGGATAAATGTCTGAGAATCAAATGTAATCTATTACAGAAACAAAATCTATGGGTGTAAGTTTTGGGGTTATAAAAAGTCAACTTATAAAAAGATTCCAGAGTACCTATAAGGCAAGCATTTGTGCAAAAGAAATATTATCTTCATTAATACTGCCACCCCCCAAATAATGGCCTAAGAAGACATTCAGGATGAGAAAGTGTTCAAGAAAGAACAAAGTGGGCTTCTCACTTCAAGGTAAACAACTGCCAGTATTTGTAAAAATTATTATTTTGGAAAAACTTTTAGCTGCTTCCATGAGCTTGACAGCTTCCCCACCATTAAAGACTTTTCTGGCAAAACTGGTGGTGATACTAACAAGTGTGAGTTTTTGATATTACATGATGAAATATGTCAACATTTGAAATAGCTGTATAATTCAAAGAATCAATATTTTTCAAATGACCAATACAGAATGTTACAAAATTATTCATGAATGTAGTATTTATTTCAAGTATAAGACATTTTACTACAAATAAAGTACAAGACAACCCAATAAATGTTTAATGTGATAGAATATGAAAAGTTCATTGATATGGTTTCAGATCCTACATAGCAATTAACCTTTAAAAAATTGCCACTTGTCCGTTTGGGTGTGGTATCAAAGAATATCTACAATTATCTAAAAAGGCTATTAAAATACCCCTCTCTTTTCCAAATACATATCTGCATGAGATCAGCTTTTCTTCATAAACTTCAATCAAAACAATATACTGCAAGACTGAATGCAGAAACAGATTTGAGAATAAAGCTATTTTTTTAAGCCAGATACCAAAGAGGTTTGCAAAAATGTAAAACAATGCCACTCTTCTCATCAAGTTTTGTTTTATTCCGGAAAACAGTTACTTACCATAAAAACTGTTATTTATAATAGCATATGGTACATTTATATTATTTTTACATGAATTAATATCTTTAAAATGTCCACTGTAGTAGCTAGTATGGTAAATATCAACATATAGAACCCACATAACCAAATGCTCTTTGGAGTCCGAAATAATTTTAAGAGTATAAAGGACTCCTGAGACCAACAAGTTTGATGACCAGTAGCCTAGGGAATTAAGTAATGCTAGATTGACTAGCATTAGTGACCTAGAAAGGCCAGTCACACCTAGGTCCATGCACACACTCCTTCTGGAGAATCTGCCCCTAGTTAAGGTGAAGCTTTGACATCATGTTTATAGCAAGTGAACTCCCCTAGTGCACAAGGCATGTACCACTTTGATCCCTTGCCAGGAATGTGGAATTGAGAAACTCAGCTACAGGGAACTGAGTTGCAAAGTAGCCAGAGTAGGAGTCAAGGTGAGCTAAAGAGGTTACAGAGGGAGCAGAGAATGCCAGTCTAGACACAGACTAGAGAAGACATGCAGAGACGAGGGGAACCAAGAGTCCTTGCAGGCCCAGGAGACACAGTAGCAACTGCCTTGGCTCCTGAGCCTTTGCTCCAGGGTCAGTCCCATGAGAAGCTGCTGAACTCTGTACGTTGACCCTGGATCCCTGTTAAACTACCTACATAGTCTTACAGTGAGTCCTCCTTTACTTATAATAGCTGGAGTAGGTTTTTATTTCTTAGAATTGTCAGAGCTCAAGTTAAATCCTAAAATAACTGCACAAACTTGGAAAAAACCCAAATGTCATGTCCATCAAGTAATAAATAGATAAATAAAATCAGGTATATCCATACAAGGGAACATTATTCCACCAAAAAAGAATGAAGTACTGGTACTCACTATAACTTGGACAAACCCTGAAAACACTATGCAAAAATACAAGAAGCCAATCATAAAAGCCCACACTCTGTGCAATTCCTTTCATCTGAATACAGAAGAGGCAAATCTACACGACAGAAAGTAGATTAATGGCCACTCAGAGACCCTAGTAGGATGGGGGTGGAGGAACAGCAATGACTGGGGCAGAGTATACATAAAATTTACCATTTTAGCCCTTTTTAAGTGTCTAACTGTGCAGCATCACCTACATTCACATCGTTGTGTAACTATCACCACCACCCATCTTCAGAACTTGTTCATCTTCCCCAACTAAAATTCCATATCCATTAAATGCTAACTCCTATTCCCCCTCCCCTTAGTTCCCAGTAATCCCCACTCTAGTTTCTGTCTCCATCAATCAGACCACTCTGAGTACCTCACAGAGGTGGAATCAAACAGTATCTGTGCTTCTCTGATCGGGTAATTTCACTTAGCACAGTATCTCCAAGATTTATCCATGTGGTAGCATATACCAAAATTACCAACCTTTTTAGGGCTGAATGATAATATTCCATTGTATTGGAGTTTCTCTTTGAGGTGATAAAAATGTTCTAAAATTGACTGTAGTGATGTTTGCACATATCTCTAAATATACTAAAAACCGTTACTTTAAATGGATGAATTGCACGGTACATGAATTGTATCTTAATAAAGCTGTTTTTAAAAAATTACCAACCCCAAAACAAACAAAACTATACAAAGCAACCACAAGATTTAAAAATGACTGCACAGGGGCGCCTGGCTGGCTCAGTCAGAAGAGCCTGTGACTCTTCATCCTGGGGTTTTAAGTTTGAGCCCCATATTGGGTATGGAGATTACTTTAAAACACAGACACACACACAAACCTTAAATTTTTTTTTTTTTAAATGAGGGGCGCCTGGGTGGCTCAGTCGGTTAAGCATCTGCCCTTGGCTCAGGTCATGACTCCAGGGTCCTGGGATCCATCCCCACATCCAGCTCCCTGCTCAGCAGGAAGTCTGCCTCTCCCTTTCCTTCTGTCCCTCCCCCAGCTCATGCTCACACACTGTCTCTCTCTCCCAAACAAATAAAATATTTAAAAAATAAAAAAAAAGTAAAAATGATTGTGCAGCAGTCCAAGTTAACATATGCCACAATTCATGGATTCTAATACCCACGTGTGTCCGTATCTTAAAAAATTCTAAACTCAATAAGTATCCTACAACCAATGGCATTTTATGGTCTAATTAGCAGCACTTTCTCTTTAATCTTACAGGTAAATAATCTTATAAGCAAAGACATCTTTTTGCTGAGATAAAGTATTAGAGACTGTATCCAGTCTTTGGTTTCTGCCTAAATTTTCCCTTGGAGAGCTCACATTACAGAAATTACTATTTGCCTTTTTTCCCTTTAGTTTGTTCCTGGACTCTTTTTTTTTTTTCTTTGCTTTATCCTAAAAGTAAGGACACTAATATTCTCAAAGTGATTTCCCATCTGAGGTCCTTTAAAGGAACAGGTAACATTTACAGTACTTTCAAAAAGCCTGAAAGAAATACATATATAGGGACGCCTAGGTGGCTCAATCGTCTGCCTTCAGCTGAGGTCATGACCCCAGGATCCTAGAATCCAGTCCTGCATCAGGCTCCTTGCTCAGTGGGGAGCCTGCTTCTCCCTCTGCCTGCCACTCCCCATTTGTGCGCTCTCTCTCTGACAAATAAAATCTTTAAAAGAAAAAAAAAATACATACATAAACTAAGGACAGAGAAGGACATCCTAAGCACAACCCCAAAAACACAAACAATAAGACTGATCTCTTAGACTTATAAAATAAATAAATACATATATACACCTATATACATAGGTGTATATATACTCACACGTATATATGAATGAATGGTTTCTGTACAGCAAAGACACCTCAAAACAGCAAACTACAAGCTAAAAAAAGTAGGGGTGCATGGGTGGCTCAGTCAATACAGCACGTAACTCTTGATCTCAGTGTCGTGAGTTCAAGCCCCACATTGGATGTTGAGCTTACTTCAAAAAAAAAAAAAAAAGAATATGCATTTTTTTAAAAAAGAAAAAATAGAAAAAGTAAAATAGCAAAATTTTGATATAACACATATTTATTTCTCGCAAATCAATAAGGAAAAAAATGATTACAACAGAAACATAAGACATGACAGAAACATGGAATTAGCAAAGGAAATAAAATTAATGACATCAACTTCATCAATAATCACAGAAAAATAAAACAAAATCATTTTTCCCAAACAAACTGGCAAAACATTAAAAATCATGCCTAGTAACGGTGAAGGTCTGGAGGAAAAAAAGCACTCTTTTACAGACTACCAGTGTGTATGTAAAACGGGTACAAATCACTCTCTGAAGGAGGATGGCAATATACACCATGAGCCTTGAAAACACACACATCCTATACCACCCTTCTAGGAATTCATTATTCAATACAGAGATACCCAAAGATGAATGCCTGAGAATGTTCCTCAAGGAACTGTCCTAAACATTCAATACATCAGCTTAGAAAATCGTTCTTTAAAATGTTTAGCTAATGGGAAATTTAATGTAGAGTATGCCACAAAAAGTCCACATATGTGAGAACATTTTGTTTTATGAAAGTATGTTTGTATACATTTTTATCCAATTTTTCAAGTATATCTATCATTATCTTGACAAGATGTTAAGACCAAAGGCAGAAATGTCATATAGCCAACAAATACCTATTGAGTACACTACTATGTACCAACATGGTTCTAAACACTGGCATAGAATGATGACTAAGATATGCCGTCTTATTGTGAAGTGACCTAGACAATAATCACAAGATAATATGTGAACCGAAGTGCTATAAATAATACAGGATGGGAGAGAAGGGATAAGGGAGACATTTCTGATGGGGTGATCATAGAAAGCCAATCTCAGCTAGGATGACCCTATGCCCTGATTTCCTGAAACAGACCCAATTTACAGCTATTGTCCCAGTGCAATTATTAATTATGCTCCATTTCCTTCTCAAAACTGTCCCAGTTTGGATAACAAATTATATTCTAAGATGACTTTTGAGCCAAAGCTTGAAAGATGAGAAGGAAGAGCTAGCTACCCTTGAAGAGACAAGAGCAATCCTTGGAGAGGAACCACAGAAGCCCTAAGGCAAAGCAAGGAGGCCTAAGGAGAATGAGAGAGGGTGGTAGGGGTAGAGGCCAGAGAATGGGCAGGGGGAAATCAGCATGCAGTTTTGCTGGCACCTGTCTTAAAACTGCAATATCTCCCTCTGTATTCTGAATATTAATCCCTTTTCTACCTTTATGTTACAAATATTTTTGTCTCACATTTCTGAAGACCTTTTCTACCCCAAAGTAAAAAAATATTCCCTACATTCCTCTCTTATACTCCTTTAAGGTGTGTGTGTGTGTGTGTATATTTTAGCTCCTTAATCACCTAAAATCACACTAAAATTTTTAAACCCTTTTCTACCTTTATGTTACAAGTATTTTTGTCCAGAATTCACAATTTGTTTCACATTTATGAAGACCTTTTCTACCCCAAAGTAAAAAAGTATTCTCTACATTCCCCTCTTAGCTCCTTTAAGGTATATTTAGCTCCTTAATCACCTAAAAAAATTTTTTTATCTAAAAAAATGGTAAGGTAGGGATCTAGTTGTATTTTCTTTACTAATTAATAGCTAATTATCCCACCAAAACCCTTATTGAACATGTCTATGTTTCCACGCTGATCTGAAATGCCATCCCATTACAACCCAGCAATTTTGGTACACACTCTGAAGACACTCACATACCGTACTTACACACAGAAGGTATGCAGGGCAACAGGCCGCACGTTAGAACTACCTGGTCAGCATTCCCCTCCTACACACCTGCACGTGCTCCAGGTAGAAGGGGGAAAGCCAACACATGAGGTTCTTGGTGGTGGTAGTATTTGTTTTGTTTTTGGAAATAGGTATTATAAAAGTACTCACAGAAGACAAAGAGAAAAATCTTCTCACCCTGGTCCCCCAGCTCCTACCCAGCTGTCCTTCCAGAAGGCAACCAAAGTTACTAGTTTCTCAAGTATCCTTTAGAAATATCCCCCCGACACACACACACACCTCCCTACATAAATGGTAGTACAGCAGATATATACTGTTCTATAGCCTGCTTTTATTACTTAATATATCATTCTCAATATAGCAATCATTCTCATGAGCTATAAAGAACTTCTTCATTCTTTCTATTGCTATAGAGTATTTCACAATATGAGTGTTCAGAAATATTTCATAAATGTTTTCCAAGTAATTATGCTCTGCACCCCTAAGAAATGTCTACATGATCTGGGGCTCCCGGCTGGCTCAGTCAGTGGAGCTTGCGACCCTTGATCTAAGGATTCTGAGTTCAAGCCCTACACTGGGTGTGGAGATTACTTAAAAATAAAATCTAAAGGAAAAAAAAAGAAATGCTTACATGATCTATCTCTGAGCTCTCCTCCCAACTCAGACATCTTAAGTAAATAAAGCTATAAATGGAATGGAGAGGCAAAAGGAAAGATCTTAGCTCAAGGTCATCCAAATTTTTTCCAACAGTGGTCTACATAATGAGACATCCATATAATATTGGTGTTGTTCGTGTCTGTGTTTTCTTTTAGTTTTCAGCAATGATGAATCCTCAGTTCAACACCTGAATTCAATGTCACTCAAATATGATTCGTCCATGTTCCCCTTTGTCAGGAATCCTTCATGATATCCTAGTTTTGTGATGTGATTTTAGTACAGTTTAACTTGAATATCTCAGTCAGGCACTATCAGCCCAACACAGGTGGCAAGAAAACATCAGCAAAATCAGAGATTAGCCCTCGCTGGCATACAGATGTATGGGTCAAAGCAGACCCTACTCCTGCCACAAGAGGGGCAGCTTGGAGACCACTATGACTTCCTTCCTCAAAACTTACTCATGAGACATAAAGCAATAGTTGAGAGCAATAGTTGTTTTTGTTTTTTAACCGGACTCTTTCGTTAAACATCTTACGTGGAAGCCAAACATATAAAATCCAAAGAAGAGAAATACTCCCATTCAGTGAGAATGGGGAACTTCACAAGCTACCTTTTCAGTCCCCCCCCAAGTCCTGCCTTCTGCCCTCACTGCAGTCAGGGCTCACCAAGATACCTCTTACAAAAATCCAGTTTAAAGTTAAGACTGAAGGGCAAAAGGAGACCTTACGTGGCAGTTTCAAATTTTAAGTTCAGTCCTTAGCACCAAAACTCATTACCTTAGGGTTCGTTACATTCCTCACTCATGAATTTTTATGAAACCCAAAGTTTTATGCACAACCCCCTCATAACATAAACACATATAAAAGTATTGTAGGATGAGAATATACTAAAACTAGATGTCATTATTATAAGTGAGAAGAGCACATTTCATCTCAATTTTTTTTAAGGGGGGGAGTCAGAGAGAGACAACTTAAACAGGCTCCACGTTCAGCTCGGCCTGACGCGGGGCTCAATCACATGAACCTCCTGAGATCATGACCTGAGACGAAATCAAGAGTCATATGCTTAACAAACTGAGCTACCCAGGCGGCCCACATTTAATCTGAATTTTATGAATAAACCCCAAACTAGCCTCCTATGTTTTGTAAACAGGCAATGAAATGAAATTCGTCTACTTAAATCCCTTCCCATATTAAAGTAAAAAAGACACACGTCAATTTACTCAACAGGAAACTTCCATTGCAACAACAAAATTTCAAATATAATCCCCCCCAAAAAAAAATCCAATTCCCTCTCACCAGGAACTCCTGGCTTTTGGCCTACAATCTTTGCATAACCAAAATGTACTTGGATAGGTTTTCAAGGTGGCCTAAGCTATCTTGGAAAAAATAGCTAAAAATATACTTCACTGTGGCGGGACTGCAAATGCCTCTTCAGATAAGCAAGAATGAATTCACTAAGGGTCACAACAGAGGAGAAGCCCATATTTTACCAAAGCAGAAAAAGGACCCTACAAAATACACAATTCAATTTTCTTTTAAATGATCAAAGAATAAAACCTTTTGATACAAAAGTATGGGATAGGAGAATGGCTTCTGTGATACTGCAGACAACAAAATACAGTTATTAAACTGAGACAAATCAGGTCATACTAATTCTCATAAAGCAGCCCAGCTCTAGTCAAAATCCAGAAGTACTTTAAGCAAGGAGAGGCTAAGGACCACCCTCCTCGGTTACCCCAGCTACCTAAGACTCCCCAGACTGGCCATGACTTAAAGAAAGTGGACCTCCTGGGGTGCCTGGGTGGCTCAGTCAGTTAAGCATCTGCCTTCAGCTCAGGTCATGATCCTGGGGTCCTGGGATGGAGCCCCAAGCCTGCTTCTCCCTCTCCCTTTGCCCCCACCCCCCCTTCGTGCTCTTACTCTCGCACACTCTCTCTCAATTAAATAAATAAAATCTTTTTTAAAAAGAGAAAAAGAAAGCAGACCTCCTGAGCCCATCTCAGAGGCCAGTCTCGAGCAGAAACCCTAGAAATCACCTAAGAGGATTCTGTAATTTGTAAGAGATCTGAGAGGTGTCGAACTCAGGACTAAAATTTCTCCTGTAAAACTAAAGCATTCTTCCCTTAAACAAACAAAGGAGCTACTCTGGGGGAATGCCATTAACAAGGTATTCGTTTTACTTGTAGGCTCTTCTGAACATCTCACTTAGAAGAAAGATGAATGGGAGCTAAAGAAAAAAGGCCTTTCAGGTTCAACTATCCACCCCCAATCAAGTATGACATTGAAAGAAACACATTAATAAGGGCATAATTATTAGATTAATCTAAGAATACAGGCATTCAATAAACAACTCTTGAACTTGGGGGGGGGGNACTTGGGGGGGGGGGGGAATGCTGCTTTCACCCTACATAAAGTGAGAAAGAAGTTTCCAAAGACAGCAGCAGTAGACAACTCAGAACCGAGAACTCTGCGCACAGCTGCACTATACTGAACTAATTCTCTGAGCAATATTCACTCCAGCAACTATAAGAAATGAATATATTGCAGAATTAATCGGTAGGACAATAACTACAAAGAATAATTTTTCAAGTTACCATTTATTGAGCCTTTGTTATGTACTAGGCTTGGCCTGCAAGGAGCTCACCCAAAACACTAGTTCCATTATTATCCCTAATTAAGGCTTTCAAGAGCCTTAGTAACTTCCCCACAGTAATTTTTTTTTTTTAACTCAGAGACAGATCTCTTAAAGATTATACAGTGTTGCCTCCCCTTTGACCCACTAACAGAGAGTGCTAAAGGTTATGAAGCAAATAAAACAAGGCTAATGAACAGATTACTTCCAAGGCATATACCACAATGAGGTAGAGAAAAAGCAACTGACTTAAAACATTTATTGAAATCTATACAAAAAACAAAGCCACCAGACGCATGTGAGGGCAGGGACGGTCTCTGTTTTGCTCATGTGACCTTCCCGGGACCTAACAGCGCTTAGCTCTCAATAACACCCACTCCAATAGCAAGTCCTGTTCTTCCTTCCACAAACCCACCCCAAGCCTCCCATAATTCTCCATCTCCACTACCTCCACCCTTACCTCTTCTTACAAAAAACTCCTAACAGGACTTCCCACGTCAATACTTCTCTCTACTCAAAAAGCTATATGATCTTTTTAAACCATAAATCAGAGCATGTCACTCTTCTGCTTAAGACTCCCCAGGGGGCTACCATGCACTTCAAATAAAATCCCAACTACGCACTATGGCCCACAAGGCCCCACCTGATCTGGCCTGCTTCCTCTCCAGATTGCTCAGTGGGCCCCAGCAACATGAGCTTCCTTCCAGTCCCTTCATCCTGCGCCAGGACCTGCCTTGCCTCAGGCCTTTGTCCTTCTTTACTCTCTGCCTGGAATGCTCTTCCTGGCTCATTCAAGTGGCTGACTCCTCATCAAACTGACCTTTTCAGGTCAAATGTCATCTCCTCGAAAAGGCCTTTCCCAACCACCTATAAGGTGGGTTCCCATCAGTTACTCTCAACCACATAAGCCTTTTTTTCCCTTTATAATCTCAACCTGAAATGGATTTGTTTTACTTCATTATACTCTGTCCTGCCCCACTAGAATATAAACTGTTTGATGACCTACCATATTTTTTGAATAAAAGAAGAAATAGAACTTATTTGAAAAATTTGAAAACCTACTGAAGAACATAAAAAAGTCTATTTGAACAAAAGCAGAGGAAGTACATACAATCTTCCAAAATTAACCTATAAATTTGATATTTCTAAACAATATTCAGTATTACCCATAAAAATCTCAGCAAAATACCTTATTGAGCTTCACAGAATAATTCTAAAGTTTATCTGGGAGAATACATGGACCCGAATTGTAAAAGTCTGGGGGGGAAAAAAAAACGGGTAATGAACAGGGGACTAACCCCATCAACATTAAAATCGCAAAACAGGGGCGCCTGGGTGATGCAGTTAAATACTCAACTCTTGGTTTCATTTCAGGTCATGGTGAGATGAAGCCCTACATCAGGCTGCATGTTCAGCAGGGAGCCCGCTTGGAGTTCTCTCTCCCTCTTCGTCTGCCCACCCCCAGCACGCGTGTACCCTCATGCACTCTCTCACTGAAATAAATAAGTAAATCTTTTTATAAAATAAGTAAATAAGGGATGTCTGGGTGGCTCAGCTGGTTAAGCTCAGGTCATGATCCTAAGGTCCTGGGATGAAGTCCCACATCAGGCTCCCTGCTTTTCTCTCTGCCTGCCACTCCCCCTACCTGTGCTCACTCTCTCTGATTTAAAATAAATAAATAAATAAATAATAAAATTATAAAACAAAGCAATTTAAAGGATAGGAGATCAAGAACATTAAATAAATTAGAAACAGTTCCAAACATATTTAGTAAATGACAAAAGTTGTGAATCTAATCAATGGGGTAAACGATGAATTATTCACTAAACGGTGCTCACACAACTGACTATCTGGGGGAGAAAACATGCACACATATACTCCCCCAAAATATATCTCTACCTCACTTCCTATCCCGGAAATAAGTTCCAGATGGATCAAAAAAAATTAGAAGTGAAGGGGCGCCTGGGTAGCGCAGTCGTTAAGCGTCTGCCTTCAGCTCAGGGCGTGATCCCGGCGTTCTGGGATCGAGCCCCACATCAGGCTCCTCCACTGGGAGCCTGCTTCTTCCTCTCCCACTCCCCCTGCTTGTGTTCCCTCTCTCGCTGGCTGTCTCTCTGTCAAATAAATAAAATCTTAAAAAAAAAAAATTAGAAGTGAAAAAAAGAGGGAAAACAGGAAAAAAAATTAAAGTTCAATTAAAATCTGGGACTTCTTTGTCTAAAAAATACAAAAAGTCATATGTCAAAAGTCTTCCTCTCATTTTTATGTCTCAGTCACTCAGTTCTTACAACCACCAACGGTACCAGTTTCTTGAGTTTCATTTCAGAAATATCCTATAACATACAAGCAAATATGTATACATTATTTTTCCTCTTTAAAACAAGCAGAGTAGGGGCGCCTGGGTGGCTCAGTCATTAAGGGTCTGCCTTCAGCTCAGGACATGATCCCAGGGTCCTGGGATCCAGCCCTGCATCAGGCTCCTCCGCTGGGAGCCTGCTTCTTCCTCTCCCACTCCCCCTGCTTGTGTTCCCTCTCTCGCTGGCTGTCTCTCTCTCTGTCAAATAAATAAATAAAATCTTTAAAAAAAAAAAAACAACAACCAGAGTAGCATGCTGTACAATAATATTCCTCACATTACTTTTTTAGTTTAATCCGTGGGTGAATATTTTAAATTTTAGAGTAAGGACGTCTTTCTAAGTAGAGCATGAAACCCAGAAGCCATATACGGACTACTAATGAAGACAGCTAACATCTATTATTTACTTACTATGTGTCAGCCACTGTGCTAAATGTTATTTTTTATTATCTCCAATCTAAAAATAAGCACACTTGGGACACCTGGGTGGCTCAGTCAGTCCAGCATCAGCCTTCGGCTCAGGTCATGATCCCAGGGTCCTGGAACTGAGTCCTGCATTGGGCTCCTTGCTCAGCAGGAAGCCTGCTTCTCTGTCTGCCTGCTGCTCCCCCTGCTTGTGCGAGCTCTCCCTCTCTCTCTCTCTCTCTCTGACAAATACATAGAATCTTTAAATAGTAATAATGATAATACAAAAAATAAGGAAACTAAGGCTTAGAGAGGGTAGGTAATGTGCCCAAGGTCACACAGCCAGCACAGAGCAGGACTGGGTATATCTGACTACATAACAACACAGAAGAGAAGCACCTGGGTGGCTCAGTCAGTGTCTGACTCTTGATTTCGACTCAGGTCATGATCTCAGGGTCATGAGATCAAGCCTAAAGCCTCCCTGTGCTGGACGCGGAGCCTGCTTAAGATTCTCTCTCCCTCTGCCCCTCCCCCTGCCTCTCAGTCTGTCTCTTTCTCTCTCTCAAAAACAAACACACAAAAGAATAGCTGGGGGTGGAGAGAGTGCGTGTGTTAGAAAAAGTAAATACTTTAATATACAAGGAGCTCTTCTGATCTGAAAAAGACGAAAAACTTCATCCAAAAATAACCAAAAGCGGGCAATTTATAAAAGAAATACAACTCCCCTCATAAAAACATTCCAACCTCTGTAGTATTCGATAAAAGGCCAAGCGGAGTCACTACCCCGGCCCCCACTTCTGAAACTGTCAAGATGTTTTCATTTGTAACATCCAGTACTGGCCAGGGTTTGGACCATACTGACACACTTGTATCAATATCTTTCCAAACCTACACTCGTCAGGTAACAGCAACTCCACTTCTGGAAACTATCCTACACAGCTGCTTGCACAAGTACACAAAATAAACACACACAAAAAATTCACCTCAGCTTTGTTTTCTGAAAACAAAACAAAAAACACTAGTAGCCATAAACTGATTAAACAAATCATGGTATTTTCATAAACAGAATACTATGTGGCCATTAATGACAGAAGTAGCTCTAAACATACCAACATGGAACAGTAGTACATAAAAGAACAATGTATTATGATCCTGTAATACAGGAAATTACACACACCAAAAAAAAATTTTTTGAAAGAATATGCAACAAACAGAAGATTTTATCTAGGAAGTGGTACTTCCAACTTCTTTATATACTTCTATATTATACTTCTGTAAAACAACATATTACTTATAATAGATGAAAGACAAAGATTCTAAAATAACACATCCTCCTTCACTCATTAAAATGGTTTTGTGTGAATATACAGCACTTCTCCTTCTACTCTTCCCCTCCTGCTCTGTTCAGTTCCCTCTTCCCCTCCCTCCCTCCCTCTTCCCCCCAACACATACACACCCACACACACACAGAGTTAATGGACTATATACTCCCTACATCTGGTATATTTACACTGTGTATATTTTAGGCTGTAACTCCTAGAAAGCACAAGTTTTGGTTTCATTCCAAATACATAAAAGTTATTGTAATTCAAAACTGAATTAAAAGAACCTAATCAAAAGTAATACAAAGTTAAACGTCTTTGAACAGGAGTTCAAAGACATGATGATTACAATTTAAAACAAATATTTCCAAGTTACACAAATCTACACGCTATTGCCAAAGGAAATGAGCTGCCTAAAACAAATTACTCTGTCCATGACAACACAAATGTCAAGAAGGGTCTGTCAGTTAAACAGAAGTATGGGGGGAGAGGTGAACTGTAACCAGAAAGGGGACCCTCGAAGCAAAACCAAGTGTCAAATTTTCCTAGAAAGATGTAATCTCAATTTATTCTGGTTTGATATCAGTTTATTCATACATAACCAAATAAAAACAAAAATGAAAACAAAAAACCCAGCCCAAGTTTTATTCCTCAAGTAGACAGTGGATGGGGGGAATCAAAATAATTTGGTCATCCTGACTTCTCCTTTGCTCTTGACTAGTCTACTTAAAGATTTAATTTTTGATATAAAACTAATCAGTACTATTCTTTCAAAGGGAACCCTTCAAAGGTATTCTTCAATAATCATATAAACAAACTATTCCATATTCCTAATTCACAATTTTTTCTAACCACTGAAACTACTCCAAAATTCCCCATATACATACTAACATATTCTTGTTCTAACATTATCTGGAAATACAGCCAGATGAACCAATCCCATCCTTACTTTCTCTTTCTCCCCAAAATCCCAGTAAACTGACAAAAATATTTGTAAAGTGTTTTGATAATTCACGGATTATACTTTTTCTCTCGAGGATACTGGTAAATTTCCGTTTTTGAATTTACATAAACTATTCATCAAGTTCCCATGCGTGTATCAATCGGCCTCTGCGACAACGGCACCAAGTATCTCCGGCAGCTAGGTTTTTCAAGCATTTAACAAATTTCTATTACACACTTCCCGGGTGTAGTGTTATTTTGGGAGTCGGGGTAGATAGGAGATACAGACATGCCCGCAACGGGCTTATGGTCTAGCAGGGACTAAATGGACACGTACATAAATAACTATGATATTATAGTAGAGGCATAAGTAAAGCATTAAGAACTTCCAAAATGAGAAATACACATCTTCGGAGAAGAGGGAGTAGGAGGGAGACTTCCTGGCTGAAGTAATATGTGATTAAACCCTCAAAAAATAGGCAGAATTTAGATGTGGTAGATTTCAGAAGTACGGCACATTAGGCCAAACAGGCATATTATCTAACAGCCCACATGGAATAAATATGACATGCTTCAGTACTCATGTGAGGACATCAGTTGAACAACAACAATATGCTTCTTTCTTTAAAATAAATTTTATGGCATAAGTACCTATAGAAAACTAATACTACATGTACTCTTTTCAACATAGCATTAAGAAAGTTCATATTCACGCTACTTATCTAAGCTTTTAACAACTGAAGTCCCTTCATACTTAAAAAAAAAAATCCATAAGTTTGAAAGTAAGTGAAGCAAGGGGTGTCTGGTGGCTCAGTCAGTTAAGTGTCTGCCTTAGGCTCAGGTCACCATCTCAGGATCCTGGGATCCAGCCCCTGCATCGGACTCCCTGCTCAGTGGGGAGCCTGCTTCTCCCTCTCCCTCTGCCCATCCACCCTCCTGCTTGTGCTCTATCCCAAATAAATAAATAAAATCTTTTTAAAAAAAGAAAGGGAGAAAAACAAGCAATAGTTATTTTATAAAATAATTTAACCTATTTGGGTCTCAGAAGTTCCTAACCATTGACATAATACAATTTCTATTACTGTTAATACTTCAATTCCAAGAAATATCACTAGGTCCAGATAACCTCAGAGACATTTTTGTTTAAGAAGATATTCATCACAGATTAAAAATTAAGCAAACCAAATAATTCCCAGGGATCATATTACTGATATAGATCAATACTAATTTTTTTCAAACTATATTTTCATTGAGGAAATTTAAAGTTAAGATAAACTCAATACCTAAGCTGAGCAAGTAATCTCTCATTCCCCATCCATCCCGATTTTTGTTCTAATTGTCAATCATCACACTGAATCATCCCATGGATGAGATGGTGTAATGGAATGAATCCGACAATGGAATGAGTCCGACACTGGATGTCGGAAGACTGGATTCTACCACTGGCCGACTGCAGCAATTTAGGCAAATCACTTCACTTCCGTGACCTTCAGTTTATTCACGAGGAAAATAAGACTAGATCATCTATGACTCTAGATCCTATAATTCTATAAATTATTAGCATTTTATTTTAACCAATTTAAATTTTTCTTTCTTTTTTTTTTTTTTTTTGCGATCACTTTTAAGTAAAAGTAACGGTAGTGTACACGGAGGAATCCAAATGAAGAACTCCACAGGAACATTAACATGGCTTTGTATGGTCTCACTCTCAAATGCAAAGAGAACAAACAAACAAAAAATAAGTATGCTGTATCTGAAGACTATCCAAGTAATATTTTGACCACACAAGCTTCTGGGGTAGAAAAAAATGGTAGAAGAACAGTAAAAATGTTCAAGGAAAACCACCACCACAAGAATACCAAATAAAAAACAGATGTCCTACATACAGTTATTGCTACATGACAGAAGCTTTTCATAGCTTTTCAATACTCCTAGGAAGTCCTGACAGGAAAAACAAACAAACCAAAACGTTTTCTTAACCATCAATCTAAATGTACTTCTTGCATCCTCAGGCCTGAAAAGGACAAAATATCAGGCAATCTAGAGACTGACTTATTTGTGTACTTAATTGATCTGCTCAACTTTGTACCTTTACAGCATTTAGTAATGTGCCCTGAACATAAAAGGCACATCACACCAGTTGAACAAGTGAATGAACTACATATGAATCTCTAATCAACAAATAAATCCATAGAAAATAAATTCTGGTCAAGCTTTATTACTTCTTTGCAAGGTATTCTAGTAAAATGCAACATCTGAAGAGAAGAAACAGAAGTAACTAAATACGCTGGACCTCCACGGTTCCCAGGCATCAGTAAGAATTTGAAATTGCAATTAAGACAGATCACAAAATACAAACTGAGTAACAAAACATTCAAAAACAAAAACAAAAAACTGAGTAACAAACAGCCTGACATTTACCTACATCAACCCCTGGCCTATTCCTACTGCAGTAATGGCAAGAAAATCTCACCACTTCCCAAAAATAAAAAAAAAAAAAAAAAAAAAAAAAAAGCTTACAAAAACTTGACTACATTTACCTAGCTTTGGAACCAACTTTTACTCAATTAAATTCAAAGAAACCTAAGTTATTTTCAAGGACTTTCTTTTAAAAAATTATGTGAGCATACCAAATACTTAAAGTTTTACTATCTGATTAAATCCAACAAGACATTCAGTTAAAAATACATCTTCCTCAGAGGCCATGGAGGGAATCACAGCTATACATATCATAGTAGGTAACATGCCTATTCAGGTTAAGTTGTAATGTGAATACATTTTTCTAATTAGAATACAATGTTTATTCATTCAACAAACATTTGCAGTGTCAATATTCTACACAGAAAATAAAATCCTACATGGTGCCTTAACCGTAAAGATAAAATCTGAGAAGGGCCTGTCCTGATCTCAAGAGAAGATAAACCTGGTTCGTAAATACCTAAATACAAGGTAGAAAGTGTGAATGCCATGGGAGATGTGCAGATAAGCTTTTCAGGAGTGCAAAGGAAGTTGTTACTACCTCCCAGAAACATAACCCTTTCCACCTGTGTAAAGCAATTTCATAACTATTAACTCTCTTACGATCACAGCAGCCAACCCGAGGAGAGTGGATGTTTTCCTACTATCATAGATGAGGAAACGGAAGCACAGAAAGGTTGATCAATGTTCCAAAATGTCACATAGTAAAAGGAAGAATCAGGACTCTTTGTATTGTATTTTCTCTGGGGGAGTAGTTCAACATATGGCAAGCCTTTTGCAAAAGGAGAGAGTATTTTGGTATTGCAAATAATCCCATCCTTATGTATATATGTAAGTATGTGCACATTATTTATATATTCGTGTGTTAACCTTGATTTCCACGGACAGGTGTGCTTAAAGCAAGGGAAGGCAACTGTGTACTATAAATACTAAAATAAATAAATAAGCTTCCACCGGATCTAACAGAATAAGCGAATGCAAACACTGTTTCTTCCTCCAACAACTTGTGTTTATTTCTTCGGTAATTTTTACCCATTTCTAAATAAGATTCTAAAATCGTTCTATCTGCTCCTGAGCCCAGGCTGCTTGGTTCATCCAATAAATATCTTTATGAAAGGATACATTAAGACATTTTTTAAACTATTAAAAATTAAATAACGCCAACGGCTCTTCAGTTATCGAAAGGACAATCCCAGGTGACCTATTGGCAGCAGCTATTGATCAAGATATGCTGAACGAATGAATGAATATTTGTAGGCATTTTAAAATCCCGGGCCTGTTGCTCTTGGCTCAGTGTTCCGCCTCTCACCATTGCCTCACCAGGATGCACACAAGGAACGCAAATTTCAATATTAATTAGGATATGATTAGGGAAGCAAATCTGATGCAGGTGAATACACTAATCCCAAAGATTAGAATTACCTGTACCACTGCTCTCCAAGGTTAACTCTGCTGAAGTGGCGCCATGGCATGCAACAGCCCTAAAAGAAAACTGACGCTTCCTGAGCACTTTCCACAAATACCACTTATTCCCATGTCCACCTCCAGTAACGACTACACCTAATCCAGTCCAATCGAAGAATTCAGTCTGCTTTCCATTAAGACCGGTTTCTCAATTACAGTTTCTCAAATCCCTCTTCCTCTATGAGAATTCACCGACTTCACCCAAACACCAATAATAAAAGGCAGAAGGTAGAGGGTTCCGATCTTTGCCATCTCCACCACTACCCACCCTTCGCCATTACACCCCGAAGTGGTTTGCTCAGAAGGTGAACTAGTTTGCTCTTCACGCACTTGTCCATCGCTGTCACCCTCCCTAAGCCCTTCCACACTCCCAAGACGGCCACCAACTCCGCCTCAGAGTGCACCCAGGCCCGCCACCTGCGCCGGCCCCACCTGAGCTCACCCGGCCCTCCCGGGTTCCCTCGGTCGGCCCGCAGGACTCCGCACGCCCCCTCCCCACAGGACACCCGGCCGGCCGCAGCCCATTCTTCCTCCAAACTCCATAAGCCTCTTCCACTCGCCCAGCCCCAGCTCCCCGCCGCGCCCGACTCGCCCCGGGCGGCCGAGGGGAAGAGGCTGGGCGTCTGCGGCGGGACCCGACCTACCGGGCCCGCGGCGCCCCTCGCCGGGCCGAAAGCCCGCTCCCGCGGCCGGCGCCCTGGGAGCCCTCGGAAGCCCCGGAGCGAGCGGGGGGCCCGGAGGCCGGGGCTGCGGGCGCCGGGGCCTACTCACCAGAAGCTGGCGGAGCGTGGTAGCCGGCGCGCCCCCGGGCCTGAGGAGCAGGACGCGGCCCCGGCGCGCGTCCCTACCCCNCTCGGCTCTCCCCTCGGCCTGGCGGCGGCGGTCCCCTCGAACGGAGACGGGGCCGGGGCCGCGCCGTGCCCGGCCGGACCCAGCGCGCTGTCATCGCGCACTCGGGCCGGGGCGGCCGCCGCGAGCCGGCCGGCTCCCGCGCGCTCGGGGCCTTCCCCGGGGCGTGGGAAAGGGAAGGGCCCGAGACCCCTCCGCGGCGCGGCGGCACCATGGCCGCCTCCTCCTCGGGCCCGGGCTCCGGGGAGGGAAGTCAGGTCCCCAGTGCTGGGAGCCGGAGAGCTGCACGTCGACCTACCCAAGACAGTTTCCAGGGCTGCGGCTGTAATTCGCAGCGGGACTTCACTGACATGCCAGGCGATACTGATTTGTCCGTGATGTCTTTCCTTAATCTAAAGTCACCCGTCGGAGGAGCCCGTGGCTCTCGCGACTACGAAGTGCGCTCTCTCAGCCTTACTCTTCTAGAGAAATCACTGGACGGTTCCTCGTAACCGCGTGCTTTTCCTTAAGCGGAGCCACCACTCCACATGCCAAAATGAAGGATAAACAAAGTCGGTTCATCCGGATAAAGGGGCGAACCAAATAATTACGAGAAAGTCTCAGGTTTTAACAAACGATTTACAAAATGGTGAATGGAGAGGAGGGAATTCAAGATAGGGAGGGCGGGTATTTTCAAACGCTTCTTTTGAAACCCATGGCACTGTAAGGACAAGGCTAGAAAGCTGGACGGCAAGGGAGTCGTCTCGAAATCGAGAAGGCAAAAAGACGTCGTAGAAGCTGCAGAAAGTAGAGAGAACTAGATGAAGAACGGTTGGGAGGTGTCCTTGTAAAACCACAACAGGAACCCAGCGTTTTAAGCCTCTGCTCGGCAAAACGGACTTAAACTCGGAACTCAATTTCCGCGAGTGCAGTTTTCCCGCCGGAGGCTGGGTATGCGGCAGCCTTCCTCCTGCGCAGGCGCACTGGCGCTTGGAGAGGATGGAAGCCGTGGTGTTTCTATGTTTGGGAGCTGCGGTCCTAGCCTGGGGCTTCCTCTGGGTTTGGGACTCCTGGGAAAGAATGAAGAGTCAGGAGCCGGCTGGCATCCCGGAAGGTGGAAGCAGGACCCTCCTAGTGATCGCGCACCCCGACGACGAAGCCATGTTCTTTGCTCCCACTGTGCTAGGCTTGGCCCGCCTGAGGCACCGGCTGTCGTTGCTCTGCTTCTCTGCAGGTAGGAGACTGTAGGCGGGGCGCTGGGAGCTGGGGCTGTGATGGGTATTCTGGTGCTAACCTCAGTCGGCTTCTTCCCGAAGGGAAGCTAAGTTTAGGGAGCTAAGTGAATACAACGAAGGTCCCTTCTCTGGGCACTTCTCGGAGGATGGTGGCCCCAGCTTGTGGACTGCAGCGGCCAACTTCCCAGGTGGGTTGGGGGACGTCCAGACAATCTAGGCTGTATCGTACCTGCTCAGCCCTTAACATTTTACTACGAAAGGTAGCACAGGACCTTCCTGCTGCTTTTAAAATCCATTTTGTGCTAGAAAGATACATATGTCAAATTGAAGAGAGAGATTCGGATCCTGAGACTAGAAAATAATTTTATAGGTAATTTTAGAGTTCACTTCCACCACCTTTGAGTGAAGAGGCCTTTCAAAGAGTAAGTCCTCCTTTACTATACAGAAAAGATGGACTGGGAAAACAAAAATTGACCATGATACTGGATTATGGTGGTATTTGCACAACTGTATAAATGACATTGAACTGTACATAGACAGTGGGTATGTAAAATTATACCTCAATAAAGCTGTTTTTAACGAATGCCCATGACCTCTTTTCCCACTTGGTTGTGTGTCATTACAGTTCTTTTTCTACACTGATTTTGTACAGAAATCCCATTTTATACAATTTTACATTTTTCCCTGAACATTAGTTTTCATTCATTTACCAAATATTTGTTTTTTATTATTTTTTTTAAAGATTTTATTTATTTGAGAGAGAGCACTACCAGGGGGGAGAGGCAGAGGGAGAGGGAGAAGCAGACTCCGTGCTGAGCGGAGAGCCCTACCAGAGGCTCGATCCCAGGACCCCAAGATCATGACCCCAGTGGAAGGCAGATTCTTAAGGACTGAGCCACCCAGGCGCCCCTACCAAATATTTATTAAAAATTTACATGCATATGTTAACTAATTGGATTTAAATAAATAAATAAATTATATGTAAAAATTAATAAACAAGCCATTTTTTAAAGAAAAATTATGTACACTGCACACTATTAGAATGGCCAAAATCCATAGCATTGACAACACCAAATGCTGGTGAGGATGTGAAGGAACAGGAACTCTTACTCGTTGATGACGGGAATGCAAAATGCTTCAGCCACTTTGGGAGACTATTAATTTCTTATAAAAAACTAAACATGCTCTTACCAAACCATCCAGCAATCACCCTCCCTGTTATTTACCGAAAGGAGTTGAAAACATGTCCACAAAAAAACCTGTCCACAGGTGTTTATAGCAGCTTTACTCAAAATTGCCAAAACTTGAAAGCAACCAAAACACCCTTCAGTTGGTAAATAGATAAAGAAGTTGGTACATCCAGATGATAGAATATTATTCAACGCTAAACAGAAATGAACTATCGAGCCATGAACAACATGGAGGAACCTTAAATGCGTATCACTAAGTGAAAGAAGCCAATCTGAAAAGGCCAAATACTGTATGATTCCAACCATATGACATTCTGGGAAAGGCAGAACTATAAGGACAGTAAAAAGATCAGTGGCTGCCAGGGGGGGTTGGGGGGAAAGAAGGATGAGTTGGAGGAACACAGAGGATTCTTCTTCGGCAGTGAAAATACTCTATGGTATAGTAACAAGGGACGCATGTATTCGTACAATTGTCCAAACCCGCAAACCGTACACCACCTAGAGCGAACCCTGATGTAAACTATGGACTTTGGGTGATTATGATGTGTCAATGTAGGTTCATCCATTGGAACATGTACCACTCTCATGGGGGATGTTGATCATGAGAAAGACTGTGCCTGTGTAGGGACGAGGGGTATATATGAAATCTCCATTCGTTCCCCTCAATTTTGGTGTGAACCTAAAACTGCTCTAAAAAGCATAGTTTTAATTAAAAAAATAACTTTGTAATTAAAAAAAATTATATGCTAGTCCTTACTCTATATACCCTAGGAATAAAACAGTAAAACAAGCTAGATTCATTCACAAGATGTCCTTGTGAAACATAATGTAAGCATTTACCCATGTCAATAAGAACTAGATAATAATAGCCTTTGTTTGTTTCAAGTTTTTATTTAAATTCTAGTTAATTAACGTGTAGTGTAACATTGGTTTCAGGATAATAGCCTTTTAAATGGTTTCATAGAGATAAACCCTAATTTATTTTTTTTTTTTAAGATTTTTTTAAATTTATTTATTCGACAGAGATAGAGACAGCCAGCGAGAGAGGGAACACAAGCAGGGGGAGCGGGAGAGGAAGAAGCAGGCTCATAGCGGAGGAGCCTGATGTGGGGCTCGATCCCACAACGCCGGGATCACGCCCTGAGCCGAAGGCAGACGCTTAACCGCTGTGCCACCCAGGTGCCCCAAACCCTAATTTAGTCATCCCTTTATTGTATGTATATTTAGGGGGGGTTTGCCAGTTTAGCACTAACACAGGTAACAGTGAGCATCTTTATGTATTTCATAGTATTTCATTAGGACTGATTTCTAAATGTGGCTGTTTTTAAAACTTCGTATGCAAGTCGAATTCCCCAAAACATACCAATTTATATTCTCACTAACAGGTGATGAGAGTATCTGTCTTAATATAGCACCCTCTCTAGCACTGACTAGTATTTTTTTGTGTTACTTCTTGACATGATACTTTTTCCCCTCAAAATCTTTTGTTGCCAGTGAGGTTAAACCCGTTTTTCGTATTTATTGAGAATATGGGTCTAAGAGCTTTTCTTCTCAGTTTGTGGTGTTACAGATGTTAATTGTAAATAGGTAGAGGTAATGGCCTCATTGTTTGCTTTTATGTTTTTATGTACAACCACGGGAGGCAAATAGTAACAAATTTGTTTCAAGTTCTTGGAGAGAAACCTGGATTTTATTTACCAAGTATTATAGGTGCAATGGCTTCTTCAGTAAATTTCTCCTTATTTTTTAGCAGGTTGGAACCAGAAACCAAAATTTTTTCAAATGAAAAAAATAAAGCATCCCCTTGGTACATATTAAATATACAGTATCTTTGTCTTGCAAGTGTTTCCTCTGAACTGAACTTGCCATTTAAATTGTTCTCTTGTAACTGTTTTAGAAAGGTTGATTTATTTATTAGAGAGAGCATGTTGGTGGGGGGTGCAGTGAGAGGGAGAGAGAGAATCTTAAGCAGGCACCACGCCCAGCACAGAGCCCATGGCGGGGCTCCACCTCAAGACCCTGATATCATGACCTGAGCCAAAATCAAGAGTTGATGGCTTAACCGACCAAGCCACCCAGGCTCCCCTCTTGCAATTTTTAAATTTCTTTTATTTTTTTAATTACTTTTAAAATCCCCAGTTCATTCAAAAGGTGCAGATTAAACACTACCCACACTCCTAATTCATTTTAACATGAAAAACAGGAAGCTAGTAATTTGTGATACAGTACGGTGAAAGCTGTAATGGCATTGATAGAGAAGATACTATGGACACAAGTGGAGAAAAGCATGAATTCTCATCTCAAGGTTTTGGATAAAGAAAACTTCTCCAAAGAGGTTTTCTTCTGAGCTGGTCTTTAAAAATAGGACTAGGTGTGTAGGAAATGGGCCACATTGTTCTAGGCCGTAGTACAAGCATCAGTAAGTCTTGGACTTAAATGAGTATTCATTCTAACTACATTGCCAGTTTTAAGGGGCAGAGAAAGAAATGTACTATTTTGTTATTAGTTCTTCATTTAATACTTTCAGCAATCCCATGATAGTCATTATTAAATATATAAAACATTGTGTGTGTGTCATTTGTTATTCCTGTTTTACAAATATGGAAACTGAATCACAAGGAGGTTAAATAACTTGACCAAAGTGACCAACTAGAATATAGAGACTCCCGGACCCTGTTCTAAACCATTACACGCAATCTGCCTCTTGCATTGTCTAGTACGCTGTATCAGTTGAAGAAATAACTATTTCGATTCCCAGTATATGTTCCAAGACCCACTAGTTCATCAGGCTGCCATTAAATTAAATTTTGGAGATATTAGCCAGATGTGCTGTCCCGCACTTAGAGGTTCACAGCCCTCATTAGAATATCAACATCTTTGAGAAGTCTTATAAAATAGCCTGTTTACCTTTGTTTCATCCAACATTTCTCCAGTTTGTGTAACCACCGAAATACCTATTAATTTGAACATGGGAGAAAGCTATGGTAAATACAGTAGGCTGTTACTGATGATCTTTGGTGGAGAATTGACACAACGAGGTCTGTGTTTTAGAAAGCTCATTCTGGTGGCAATGTGGAGAATGGTTTACAGGGAAAAATTGGAGTTGGGAAAACCAGTTCAGCCCCTCCTCTCCCCTCAAACTGTACTCCACTTCTCATACATGAGATTTCCCTGTATCCTATACTGTTCTCTTTGTCACTTTGACATCCCTGTGCCAATATCATGCTATCTTAATTACTGTAGTTTTTGGTTTGGTTTGGTTGGGTTGGGTCTTTTTAAGATTTTATTTTCGGGGTGCCTGGATGGCTCAGTTGGTTAAGCATCTGCCATCACCTCACGTCATGATCTCAGAGTCCTAGGATCGAGCCCCATGTTGGGCCCCTTGCTGAGCCTGCTTCTCCCCTCCCTCTGCTGCACCCCCTGCTTGTGTTCTCTCTCTTTTTCTCTCTCTCTCAAATAAATAAATAAATCTAAAAACGAAAAAGATTTTATTGTTTTAAATAATCTCTACATCCAGCGTGAGGCTCAAACTCATAACCCTGAGATCAAGAGTCACACATTCCACGGACTAAGCCAGCCAAGCACTCCGTTTAAAAAAAAAAAAAAAAAAAAAAAAAATTTTATTGGGGCGCCTGGGTGGCCCAGTCGGTTAAGGGTCTGACTCTTGATTTAGGCTCAGGTCATGATCTCAGGGTCATGAGATCAAGCCCCGCCTTGGGGGCTCTGCCATTGGCTCAGCATGAAGTCCGCTTAAGGCTCTCTTTTTTCCGGGGCGCCTGGGTGGCACAGTCGTTAAGCGTCTGCCTTCGGCTCAGCGCGTGATCTCGGCATTCCGAGATCAAGCCCCACGTCAGGCTTCTGCCCTGGGAGCCTGCTTCTTCCTCTCCCACTCCCCCTGCTGTCTCTGTCTAATAAATAAGTAAATCTTAAAAAAAAAAAAAAAGACTCTCTTTTCCCCTTCCTCAGCCCCTCCCTTCCATGCTCTCTCTCTCTCTCAAATAAACAAATTTTTTAAAAAATTCAGGCGATTCTAAATCTAAAAAAATATTTATTTGAGGGAGAGAGAGAGAGGGAGCACAAATGGAGGGAAGGACAGAGGGAGAGGGAGAAGCAGACTCCCCACTAAGCGGGGAGCACAACGCAGGGCTGGGTCCCAGGACCGTGAGATCACAACCGGAGCCAAAGTTAGACACTTAACTGACTGAGCCAGGCGCCCCAGCCAAGCACCCCGTAATTACTGTAGCTTTTATACACTATTATCTGGTATGATGTGCCCTCTGATCTGTGGTTCTTCAGGGTGTGTTTGCTGTTTTTGACCTTTTTTCTCCCAAATATATTTTAGAATAAGGTTGGTTGTGTTCAAGGAAAAACTTTTCTGGCATTTTCATTGGAATTTCACTGACTGTTGATCAATATAAGGGAAGTTGATGTATTTTCTTTTTCTTTTTTTGAAAGTTGGCATATTTTCAATATAGTCTTCCCATCTGTGATTTTACAGTTTGCTGATTTACACTGGCCTGCTTTAATGTCTATAAAATGTTTTCTAACAGTCTTACATATGTATTGAGATGATTAGTAATTTTGTCCTTTAATATGTTTCTCATATCCAGAGGTTCTCTTTGCAAATGGAATAGTCTTGTTACATTTCATAGTTTGATACTCTCTTTTATTTCTTTATATATCTGCTTCTAATAATTCTAGTTTTTGGAGTCTTTGTGTCTGATTCTGCTCTTTCAGTAACTCCTTCTGAGTGACTTCTTTCCAAGTGTATTTTGCGGGTCTTTTTTTTTAATCATAAGCACATGTTTCTTGGAACCATACTTATAATATTTTGATGATTTATATCTGCTTCAGCCAGTCAGCAAAGGGTACTGCCCACCTTAGATCACTCCAAACCAGAATTTTTTATTTATTTATTTTTTTTTAAGATTTTATTTATTTGACAGAGAGATACACAACAAGAGAGGGAACACAAGCAGGGGGAGTGGTAGAGGGAGAAGCAGGCTTCCCACCAAGTGGGGAGCCCGATGCGGGGCTTGATTCCAGGCCCCTGGAATCATGACCTGAGCCGAAGGCAGACGCTTAACGACTGAGCCACCCAGGCGCCCCTCCAAACCAGAATTTTAGATTGAGATTTTTCAGGCCGTAGACCTAGCGTAAGCTCAGGGCCCAAACCCAAGTGCATTAGCTGTCTAATGCTGTGTGACAAATTATCTCAAAACTTAGTGGCTTAAGGCAATAACGATTCCTTATGTCTCATGGCTTCAAACAGCACAGTAGTCTCTGTGCCACAATGCTTAGTACCTCAGCTGACAGCCCCAAAGGCTGGGGACGAGAATGACCTGAATCAGCTAGAGCTGACCAGAACATCCACATATGGTAAGTCCCTGTAGTTTGGGCTTCTTAAGCTGGTGGCCAGGTTCCTGGGCAAGAATTCTGAGAGCAAGCCTGCACGAAGGGATAGGTAGCCACATGACCTTTTATGGTCTAGCCTTGGGAATCAGGCAGTGTCACTTTCACCGCATTCTGCTTGTCAGGGCAGATCCCAAGTCCCATCCAGATTCAAGGAGAGAAATAGACTCCACCTGTTGATAGGGACAGCAAGGTTCTCTAAGTGCATGTGGGAGTAGAAATACTGCTGTAGCTATTTTTGGAAAACACAGTGTGCCTCACCAAGTGAAAACAAGTGTGTGCTTCACAGTTCATAGGGGATGACATTTTCCTCATTTTCCTTCCCTCTGGAACCTGAGACAGAGATATAGCTCCACCATCTCTACTTCGAGTGGGTTTTCTCCTAGTTCCCCTGCTATAGATTTGGCCTCTTGAACGTCCTGTCTTCATGTAGAGGTCTCCTTATTTGCACCCAACCTTTATCTCCTCCTGCCCTGACTTTAGGCCACCAGGCGTAGGTTCCCTGGCTTCCGGTGCCCTCTACCTGTCTGGATTTGTGCTCACCTATTGTTTGAGATCTCCAAAGATAGCCAAGAGAGAGAACAAGCGGTGGGGAGGGGCAGAGAGAGAGAGAAGTAGACTCCCTATTGAGCAGGAAGCCCGACATGGGTCTGGATCCCAGGACCCTGGGATCATGACCTGAGCCAAAGGCAGTCGCTTAACTGACTGAGTCACCCAGGTGCCCCTCAGCGATACATCCTAAAACATGTTTGCCTTTCATTTCACCTGTTCAGGTATTCTGTGCTAAGAAGGTCCCTCCAGACATCTGATCCACCTTACTTCCTAAAACAGAACTTATCGGGATATTTTTAATACTTCTTTTTAACCATGAATAATTCTTCAGCATTTTCCTCATTGAGCTATATTTCAATCCAGCCTCAAGGTGTTAGTCTCATTTCACTTTTTTCTTTCTGATCCAGTACATTTGGGATTTCTAAAAAAGTATGATCTTAAGTATTCACTGTACCCTGTTGAGAATGAAATAAATTAGTAATATTTAAAATTATGAATTCTATGTACACCTGAAACTGTACCCATCAGTTATATCTCAATAAAAATCAAAAAATAAGTTAAAAAATAAAACATGAATTCTGTTTCTTTAAGGGAGTTACAGAAACTTCAAAACATGACACAAAGGTTACATATATTTCTGGTCCTAATTTTTTTTTAAAAGATTTTATTTATTTATTATTTGATAGAGAGAGAGACAGCCAGTGAGAGAGGGAACGCAAGCAGGGGGAGTGGGAGAGGAAGAAGCAGGCTCCCAGCAGAAGAGCCCGACGTGGGGCTCGATCCCAGAACTCCAGGACGACGCCCTGAGCCAAAGGCAGACGCTTAATGACTGAGCCATCCAGGCGCCCCATGGTCCTAATTTATAAAAACAAAAATTTTATATTTCTATACATAAATATACGTATATATAAATAAAATACGTGTTTTTCCCTAAGGTTTCGGTTGATAGGATTTCCATATGATCATGCTAACCAGAGAATACATAGGCATCCAAGGACTCACTGAAAACAATGCTTATTCATAGACATTGATGCTGATGGGTGAACTGATAGGTTAGCTGTTTATGAGCACTTTATATATTTCTAAATATATATTCACCTTTTTTTAATAATTAAGCTTAGTATGCATATGCCATTTCTACACAACCTCTATTCTGAACCTAGCAGTGTTTAAGTGTCTGTAAAAATGTTTAAGTCTTGCTGAGTATTTACCCAATTAAAGAATGCTACACACTTTTCAGAGCTTTTATTTACTTAATAAGTTAGAATTTTAAGTCTAAAAATAAAGGACTTGCTTAAACTGTGAGAAACCATAAAAGAAATGCTAATAAACATCAGGGAAGAAGATCAAGTCAGAGACCAAAGAGAAGTCCCACAGTGACAAAGATTGACATGAACTGTGAAAAAGGAAAGACACAAGTGTGAAAGAGAAGGAAAATGCAGTAGAACTCATCTGATAGAAGTATAGAATGGGAATAATCAAAACTGCATTCTGAAGAGCTTAGTATTGGAAATACTTGTTACAACTGCTCACTGCAGTGAATTAGACACCATTCTCATGCAGTACATAGATCATGCCATCTGATACAGCTATGACCAAATATTCAGAAAAAGTTTCCCATATGTTTGGCCTTGTTAATGACAAGCTATCTGTAAGTCACAGATCAAGGAAACTAACAAAAAGTAATATTCCCCTTAGTAAACATCTTTATTAACGTACTCCTTTTAGGAATAATAAGGAAATACAGTACTTCTTGTGCCTGAAACTAAGTAACATTGTGTATCAGCTATACTTCAGTAATAATTTTTTAAAAATACAGTACTTACAAGCATATTTGTTGATAATAGCATATGGCAGTGTTCCTTGATCTTGACTGCATAGACACATGCTCAGCTTGTTGGGTTTTTTTTTTTAAATCATCTTTTAAAAACTTGTTCTACCAGTTTTGTTTTGTTTTGTTTAAGATTTTTTTTTTTAAAGATTTTTATTTATTTTTTTGACAGAGAGACAGCCAGCGAGAGAGGGAACACAAGCAGGGGGAGTGGGAGAGGAAGAAGCAGGCTTACAGCAGAGGAGCCTGATGTGGGGCTCGATCCCGCAACACTGGGATCACGCCCTGAGCCGAAGGCAGACGCTCAACAGCTGTGCCACCCAGGCGCCCCTAAGATTTTATTTTTAAGTGATCCACACTGACCATGGGGCTTGAACTCACAACCCCGAGATCGAGAGTCGCGTGCTCCATGCCCTGAGCCAGCCAGGCACCACTCTACCAGTTTTAAAGACCTAATTTCTGGGGCACCTGGGTGGCACAATTGGTTAAGACGCCGGCTCTTGGTTTGAGCTCAGGTCCTAATCTCGGTCATGATCTCAGGTTTGTGAGATTGGGCTCCGTGGCAGGCCCCACGGTCAGCACAGAGTCTGCTTGAGATTCTCTCTCTCTCCCTCTGCCCCTCCCACTCATGCGCTCTCTCTCTCTCTCTCTCTCTAAAACAAATAAGTAAATCTTAAAAAAAGAAAAGACATAATTTCTGTTTTATGGTGATAGCTAATAATTGAAAGATTTTTATTCAGTGCAAATCTAACTTTTTAATATTTTTTATTGTAGAAAAACATACATAACATGAAATTTACCATTTTAGCCATTTTTAAGTATTCAGTGAGTGGCATGAAGTACATTCACAATATTGTGTAACCATCACCACTATCTATTTCCAGAACTTTTTCATCATCCCAAGCAGAATTCCACATATTAAGCAATAATTCCCCATTTCTTGCTCTCCCCAGCCTCTGGCTACCACTAGTGTACTCCGTCTCCAGAATAATTTAACTATTCTAGGTACTTCATATAAGTAGAGTCATGCAATAATTGTCCTTTTATGTCTGGCTTGCTTTTTTTTTTTTAAGATTTTATTTATTTATTTGAGAGAGAGAGAGAGAGAGAGAACACAAGCAGGGGGAGGGGAGGAGCAGACTCTGCTGAGCAGGGAGCTTGATGTGGGACTCAATCCTGGGACTCCAGAACCATGACCTGAGCCGAAGGCAGACACTTAAGCAACTGAGGCACCCAGGCTCCCCTTATGTCTGCCTTACTTTAATTAGCATTATGTTGTCAAAGTTCATCCATGTTGTAGCATGTAGCAGAATTTCATTCCTTTTTAAGACTGAATAATACCCCATTATATGTATGTAGAACATTTTGCTTATTTGGACACCTGGGTGTTTCCCTTTTTTGGGTATTGTGAATAATGCTGCTAAGAACACAGGTACACAAGTATCTATTTGAGTCCCTGTTTTCAGTTTTTTTGAGTATATACATAGGAGTAGAATTGCTGAGTTATATGCTAATTCTGTGTTTAAATTTTTGAGGCATCACCAAACTGTTTTCCACAGCAGCTATACCATTTTATGTTCCCACCAGCAATGCACAAGGGTTTCAATTTCCCCACTTCCTCACTTACACTTGTAATTTTTTGTGGTGATGGCTTTTTGTTTTGTTTCGCTTTTAGATTTTATTTTTAAGTAATCTCTACACCCAGCATGGGGCTCGAACTCACAACCCCAAGATCAAGAGTTGCACGTTCCACTGACTGAGCCAGGCAGGTGCCCCTGCTCTTTTTTTGGTTTTGTTTTTGCTATAGCCATCCTAGTACACGGACCACTGAATGAATGTGAACATTATAGAACATTCACTAAAGCTGACGGATAAAGGACAAGGTATACAAATTAAGAGGAAAAGTTCTAAAGCTTTTCCTCACCCCCACAAATAATCTTGTGCATCCCGAGTACACCTACCCGAGTTGAACACAGTTCTAGAATGTCTCTTTAAGAGCTGCTGAAGGATCTCGGGCACTGACTCTGTTGAAATGCCTACATGTTTACCAAACTTAGGGAAATTTTTTAAATGATCTCGGACTTCAACTCCTTAACCTATTTTAAGTTCCTTAATTCAAACACAAAGTCATAAAACCAAGTCCCTAAACCCATTAGCCTCCATTCTAAGCCATTTCTCAGAATCATCATCACAGGCTGATGTGCACAGCCTCTGGACTTAGGAATCACTTGCTAGTGTTCCTTAGACTCTTTACCACCAAAGATCAAGAAAGCTTGAGATGAAATAGGAGAGGGTATGTGTATGGATTTGAGAGGAGCCTAAAATATAATAACCATCATCAAATTGACTATAGTTTCTGACTTAAAAAAAAGTAACTAAAATATTGTAATGGGGACAATACAAAACAAATCTATTATCTGGAGTCCTTTTAGGGTTAGTCCCTTTGTTGGAGACAATGTAATGACTGCCTCCTTTCTGGGTTCAAACAGTTCACAACTAGCACTAGAGTAACTCCTGCCAAAGTCGAAAGGTCTCGTATGGCAGTTTTTCTCTGGATTATCAGGCCAGTAAAGGAAGCCTCTCTTTGCTTAGCACTTCATGAGTGCCTGAAGCGTCGTGGACTCCAGGATGATACAAAGTTGAATGAGACTGTGACTTTTAAGGTCACTGACATTTAGGAATTAATAATCTAATCGTGGAGAAAAGTTCATACCTCTGAGCAGAATACTGGCAATGATTTCTTGCCGTGGAAAAACGGGAGGCTTCCCAGAGGGACTGCCGGTTGGTCAGGACAATGAAAATGGACTGTAATACAGGAAGAAATGAAGCAGAGGGGGGAAAGGTAAAGCCAAAGCAGCCAAGGCAAGAGACCATACTGCGTACTGAACTGGGTGCATGCGCATTGTCTCGTGGAATCCTCAGGAAAGCCGTGGGAGGGGATAGCCATCCTCTCCACTTTACAGGTGAAGAACCTGTGCTGTGGCTCCACAAAGTTAAGTAACTCCCGCACATTACACATGCAGCTATCTGCTGGAGAGGGATGCATTAGCTAGACAATTGCTCCTAAGTGCGGTTTAAGTGGTACTAAAACTTCACTGTATGTTATTTGTAAGGATACAGAGAAGCTGTACTTAGCAGAACCATTCTTAGGAAATAGAATATATGTATTGGGAAAAGAAAGGATATATAAGCTCTTTGGGACACTGATGTGGTCAAGATCCCCCAGGGACACATTTTCCCTAATACTCAGGAGTAAGAGCCTCTGCTTTAAATAAATGTTCAACAGATATTTGACGACTATCAATTTAAAGGTGCCCAAATTAATAGCGTGCCCAGGTACCTGGCTTACTCTGGGCAGTTACAGAAGAGGCAATTTTAAGTCTGCATAACTCCAGAGCCAGGGGTCTTGGTGATGTGCAATACTGCCTGTAGCATGCAACCAAAATGCAGCCAGACAGACAGGCAAAAGGACAGATAGATAGATACAGAGATGGGGAAGGATTAAATTGGTGATGATTCTAAAGATTGGGCTGCTGTCAGTCTTCTCATAGGAGTGTTTCCTTCAGCGTTTTAGCATAACCACAAGTTTGCAGGTGGCTTAAGTCCCCTAGGGAACAAGATGAGATAAGAAGGAGTAAACTGATGGATTTCCACTATTAAAGAAATCTACCACTGTCTATTTTTTATCTTCAGGAAATTACTACAATCAAGGGGAGATGCGTAAGAAAGAACTTTTGCAGAGCTGTGATGTTTTGGGGATTCCACCCTCCAGTATAACGATTATTGACAACAGGTAATTTATCCTTCAAAAATGTAGAAATTCGTTGGCAATAAAAATACTCAGCGGTACACTCAAAAGACACAAAAAAACTAATGTGGGTGGATAAGAACATCTTATTTGAGAAGTCTACTTAAAATAGTTTCACATTTGTTTTTAAGTGACAGTGTAATGCAAATAAGTGTTTTCAACTTCTGTTCAGATTGTCTCCGGAGATAGCTACTTCTCTTTTAATCTTTAAAAAAAAAAAATTGTTACAAGAGTTCGAAAATTACACAAAAGTATAAAGAACCGTGTCATGAACCCCCATATGCCCATTACCAGAGCCCAGTAATTATCCAGCCTTTTTTATACTTGCTTCATCTACCCCCACTTCACATCTTTTGTGTGTGCGACGCATTTCTAAAGAAAATCCAGCCATCAGGTTGTTTCACCCCTGGAGAGTTAGATACACAACTCTTAAGAAGATAGACGTTCTTCCCTATGGTCACAATGCCATTATTATGACATCCAACAAAGTTAATAATTAATTAATAATTCATTAACGTTGGTGTCCTCCAATACCCAGTCCATACTGACATTTCTCCAAGTAGCTCAAAGTGTTTTTACAATTGGTTTGTTCGAATCGGGGCCTAGAGGAGTCCACACAGTATAGTTGGTTGGCATTTGGCACTTCGTTGTCCCTTCCTCCCTCCCCCACCTTGTCTTTGATTGTTGAAAAAACTTAGTTGTCATGTAGAATGTCGTGCATTCTGGATTTGTCTCCCTCCTCATGGTATTAAGTTGTTCTTCTATCATCCATATTTCCTGCAAACGAGAACTTAGCTGTAGGGGTGAGAACGCTGCGTCAATGGTACTGTGTACTTCACATTGAATCATTTCAGGGGACCACAAGCTATCTGACCATTGATCAGTGAATTCACATGGCAGTGGCTGCTCTTTTCATTTTAAAGACTCACACCCACCTTTCATGTAATGCTTTCATGATTGCCTGAATCATTGGTTAACTAGAAATAGCCAAATGCTGAGTTTCTAAATGTCTCCTGCATTCTAAATGTATTAGCTATAATTCTCCTGCAAAGCGAAGCTTTATCAGCTGGGGCTATTTAGTTACCCTAGTATATAATTTGATCTGAAAAGACAGAATAAAGCTTAATTCTTATTTTATTTTATTTATGTATTTGAGAGAGAGAGGGAGAGGGAGCAGGAGCAGGGAGAGGGGTAGAAGGAGAAGCAGACTCCCCGCTGAGCAGGGAGAGGGACTAAGGGCTCAGTCCCAGGCCCCTGGGATCGTGACCTGAGCCAAAGGCAGATGCTTAACCAACTGAGCCACCCAGGCGCCCCTAAATGCTTAATTCTTTAATTGCCATTTTCAAAATAAGGAATCGATGCCCTACATACCTCCAGTGGTAATCCATTGTGGCTTGGATGGGAGAGGAGGGCACTTTTTAATTTCATCGGGTACCTATGTGTTATGTATTCAGGGTTTCCGTTTTGGTCGTGTTCTTTGATTCTCCAGTTGTCTCGTCTTTGGTTGTTGAGCCTCTTAATATTAGCTCCTATGTCCTTTTGGCATGGTCTTTTTAGTTTTGTAGGATTTGCTTGCTGTCAAGGACAACGAGATTTTCCAGCACCTTCTTGTATGCTTTCCTGCACAAGTGCTGGCATCAGCCGTCCCTCCAGGGAGCTTTGGTTTCTCTCGGTTGGGTGTGGTGTTTAGAGACCATAACCAGAGTTACTAGGAGTGTTTATTGCTACAGTATTATTATTTCCTATTGTTACTTGACCTTCATAGTGGACAGAGCTAGTAAATATGTTTTGTTTTTTTTTTTAAAGGAAAATGAAATCAGGAATACTAATGCTTATAACGTAGAGTTAATATTTCAGGGATTTTGTTTAATACCTTTGATTTTTACATCAAATCTTCTTTTCTCTTACTCCGTAAATCTTGCTTTCTAACAACATAACGTAATTATTCTTTTTTTAAATCTTGTTTAAGGATTTTATAAAACATGAATGAAAAAATACTTGAAAAGCAGATATTGAAAACCAAGGCCAAATATAATATGACTGATTATGATGTCTGCGATTTACTTTAAAATGATTCAGAAAAAAAAAATGCAGGCGCGCCTGGGTGGCACAGTCGTTAAGCGTCTGCCTTCGGCTCAGGGCGTGATCCCAGCATTCTGGGATTGAGCCCCACATCAGGCTTCTCCCCTGGGAGCCTGCTTCTTCCTCTCCCACTCCCCCTGCTTGTGTTCCCTCTCTCGCTGGCTGTCTCTCTCTATCAAATAAATACATAAAATCTTAAAAAAAAAAATCAGAGGTCTATATAACAGCAACAGAGTTCATGAGTATTACTACCCTTTGGGCTTAAATATCTGTTCCTTACCAGCAACATGGCTCTTGGGATTTATTATAAATTAGACTGCGCTTGCTTCCTTCTTTTAAGGTTTTCCTTTTCTGTTATTGGGTAATGTGCAAGAAGGAGATAATACAACTTATAACATGATGAAGATAAAAGTTCCTTTAAGTATAGACAAAGAAGAAATAAAACAATCGCCTCAAAATATATAAAAGGTCAAAGTAGTAATTTTGCTAATGTTTTCAACTGATTCTTACAAAACAAAATTTGCTCTGCTGTTTTTACAGGCCGGGAGTACTAGAGAAGTTATATCTTTACTATAACCCGTATCTACTTATACCATAATTTTCAGATCCTGTTTGTCCAGGAAGTGAGTCCCATTTGGATAGTTTACCTTTAAGCAGGTAAACACTAACCAATTTCTTTTTTTTTTTTTAATGTTTTTTTTATCATGTTAGTCACCATACAGTACATCCCCGGTTTCCGATGTAAAGTTCGATGCTTCATTAGTTGCGTATAACACCCAGTGCACCATGCAATACGTGCCCTCCTTACTACCCATCACCGGTCTATCCCATTCCCCCACCCACCTCCCCTCTGAGGCCCTCAGTTTGTTTCTCAGAGTCCATAGTCTCTCATGTTTCATTCCCCCTTCTGATTACCCCCCCTTTCTTTATCCCTTTCTTCCCCTACCGATCTTCCTAGTTCTTATGTTCTGTAGATGAGAGACCAATTTCTAAGATGAACTGGTAACTTTACTTAACAGTTGACCTTAATTCTGGGACATACAAGGGAAATCTATAAGAAAGATGTAGCTCACTTGTCTGCTATGTGGCTTCTGTTACCCAGATTGTAGATACACAGTTAAGGACAGGGAAGGAAGTGCAGAAGTAGAGGCTGTAGGTAGGAAAAATGCTCGCTTTGTCTCGCCGTCTTGCAAAGCCTGTATGCTTCGTACCCCTCAGCCTGGTGTTTAGGTTTGCTTAGGTTAGTGAAGGTCTAGGGGATTGGCCTAGGCTGGGTCCTAGGTATTGGACTGCTTAGGATGCCAAGCTGGGAGATGTATTTCAAGTGTCTAAGCCAAACCAAGGAACAAAAGGTAGGTTAAGCAGAGGTAAACAAAGGAAAACAGGCTAAAAAGGCAGACTAGGTTCTGTGGGTAGTACCTGGAAAATGCCTAAAACCTCAGGAAGATCCACAGCAGAGCCTGGGGAAGAGAAGACACTATAAATGGCTCTAAGTTGATTAAGACCACTTTGGTGAGAAAAATCCATCGGATTGTTAGCCTTAGATTGTCTCCATGCATTGTCCATGAGCTGAGTCACTCTCCCTGGGTTTCCTTTTTCATTTCAGCACTGCTTTAATTAGCTGCTTCCTCCCACAAGGGAAAAAGGTTGCGGGATGGAGTTTGGATGAGCAGTAAATAGTTTAGCCGTGGCAGACATGCACCTCTTACTGTTTGAACCTTCATGACATCACAGCAGAAACAGAAACAATGAATAGTGGAGACAGATGATCGGTTGTTTGCTTTGGAATGATCACTCTGGGGGCGCCTGGGTGGCTCAGCTGGTTCACCGAGGGACTCTTGATTTCAGCTCGGGTCATGATCTCAGGGTTGTGAGATCATGCCCCACATTAGGCTCTGCGCTGAGCGTGGAGCCTGCTTAGGATTCACTCTCCCTCCCTCTGCCCCTCTACCCCCTCCCACTTGTGCTCTCTCTCTAAAAAAAAAAAAAAAAATTAAACAAAATAAATAAAAGTTTTGGAATGGGGGCGCCTGGGTAGCGCAGTCGTTAAGTGTCTGCCTTCGGGGGCGCCTGGGTGGCACAGCGGTTAAGTGTCTGCCTTTGGCTCAGGGCGTGATCCCGGCGTTATGGGATCAAGCCCCACATCCCCACATCAGGCTCTTCCGGTATGAGCCTGCTTCTTCCTCTCCCACTCCCCCTGCTTGTATTCCCTCTCTCGCTGTCTGTCTCTCTCTCTCTCTGTCGAATAAATAAATAAAATCTTTTTTAAAAAATTTTTTTTAATTAAAAAAAAAAAGTGTCTGCCTTCGGCTCAGGGCGTGATCCCGGTGATCAGGGATCGAGTCCCACATCGGGCTCCTCTGCTGGGAGCCTGCTTCTTCCTCTCCCACTCCCATGCTATGTTCCCTCTCCGCTGGCTGTCTCTCTGTCACATAAATAAAATCTTTAAAAAAAAAAAAAGTTTTGGAATGATCACTCCAATGACTCTTGATGATAGAATGGATTGGAGAGATTAGGACCACAGACCACAATCAGTCTCGTGCATTTGTCCTGGCAAAAGGAGAATGTCCCAATTTAGAGCGCAGCAGTAAGATGGAGATGAGGGGATGAATTTGAGTCTTATTGAAGAGATTTAAATGGCAGGATTTCAAGAACAGAAGAAATCTGGAATAACGGAAAGTACAGGCATAGAGGTCTAGGTAGATAGAGATTAGCTGGCATAGTTTGCGGGTGAGAATTGGGTCACAGGAAAGAACAGGTCAGTCATCCTTAGCACATAGAAAGATTGAAACCACAGATGATGAGGAAGAGAATTATGCATTTGGTGTCATGTAACCGGAGGAGTGGGCATGGGGATATTTCAGAAAATTGTGAAGCAAATGAGAATTGCCTGCTTCAGAGAAGAGCACCAATATTAAGCAAAATTAGCATCAGATGCTATAAAAAAAAATTCTGTATCCTCCTTTTTTCACGAGGACTATTTTTAGCCTCTCCCCAAGTCATTATTAAATAGTCCTTAGAATAGTTTTAAAGATGTGATCACAGGGATGTATTATAACCTGATTAACATTCTCCTAGTATTGAATATTTAAATTTCCCTGATATTAAAGTATTTTAAATCTTTTTCTTTTTTTTAGAATTTATTTATTTCTTTATTTGAGATTGAGAGAGAGAGAGAGCACGAGCGGGGAGGAAGGGAGGGAGAGGAAGAAACAGACTCCCCGCTGAGCAGGGAGCCCAGTGCGGTGCTGGACTTGATCCTAAGACCCCGAGGTCATGACCTGAGCTGAAGGCAGATGCTTCACCGACTGAGCCACCCAGGAGCCCCAGTATTTTAAAATCTGATAATAAATCTTTGAAGTTCTGACCCTGTCCTTAGGTAGATTCCTAGATGCTGAATTACAAAGGACAGGACTTCTTGTAGCTTCCTTCATCTGAGTGCCAAAAACATTCTTACTTGGGTTATTTTGGCTTATCTTATTTTTTGTTATTGTTATGAATAAGACTTTTTCTGATATATTTTTTAAGCCTTCACTGCTGGTATGGAGAAGATTTACTGATTTTTATGTGTATTTCTTTTATCTCCATCTACTTAAGAAACTTCTTTAAAGAACTTAAGAACATTTCACCTGATTCTCTTAGTGTTGTGGGTGTAGCATCTGCAAATAATACTAATATAGTCTTCTGTCTTTCCATGTATGTCTCTTATTTATGTTCCACTTCTTATTACTTTGGGTGGAATTTCTTAAACTATGTTCAACAATTGTGGTAAGAGCAGGTAACTTGATCTGCATGAATGAATTGATTGAGAACGCATCTAGTGTTTTACCATTAACTGTGTTGGCTGCTGATTATGAAAGATATTCTTCGGGAGCCTGGGTGGCTCAGCTGGTGAAGTGTTGGACTCTTGGTTTCAGCTCAGGTCATGATCTCGGGTGGTGAGATCGAGCCCCGCATAGGGCTCCACACTCAGCACGGAGTCTGCTTGAGATTCTCTCCCTCTCCTTCTCCCCCCCTTCTGCCCCTCTCCCTGCTCATGCTCTTTCTCTTTCTCTCAAATAAATAAATAATCTTTTTTAAAAAGATAGTCTTCATTGTGTTAGGTATCTTTGTTGGGAACTGACCTTCATTGTGTTAGATTTGGGGGCGCCTGTCATTTCAGTGCCCTATAAGGAGATAAGAAAAAAGTTACAGGGGTGCCTGGCTGGCTTAGTCGGAAGAGCATGTGACTCTTCATCTCGGGGTTGTGAGTTCCAGCCCCACACTGGGTGTAAAGATTACTTAAAAAAATAAATAAACTTAAAAAAAGAAAAAAGTTTCAATTTATTCTCCATTTTCCTTGGCTCAGGGTAAACTACTGGGGTCGTCATGGGGGAGTTTTTTCTCTATCTGTGCCAGTAGGTTCTGTAATGCTTTTAAGAGCACAGGTTTAGAGCCAGACTGCCCCACCTGCCCCAGCTTTATCAGGTTATTAACTGTCACCTACACAAGTTACTTGACCTCTGTTCCTAAACTTCTTCCTCTATAAACCTTGAAAGATACGTGGTTTTGAGTGAATCAGTGAAAGGAGTCACTTGTTTCTTTCTCAAAGATAACATACTTCCCTTTTACTCTGTCAGTGTAAGTTGTAATTTCTTTTCCCACTATTAAGATTAGTAATAACATGAATGGGCTTATGCCCCAGCCCCCCGTTTTTTACACATGGACATCCCCCTGAGCAGTGTCTGCTTTGCCCAGCAATGCAAGATGTTTTCTCAGGGCCCGATCTGAATGGTGAAGACTGCCCTCAACCAAAGATCTTAGCTTGGTTTTCAAGGTCATCATTCTCACCATCTATCTTAATTTACTATTTTTTTTATGTATTCTGAAGATCATGCACCTTCAGCAACATCCCCTCTTATGAAATGCTACAGTAGAGAGGTAGTCAACCTGCCAAAAATAAATACTTGAAGAAGCCAGTTTGAAGACTCAAGGAAACCATGTGTCTTAGTCAGGTCAGGCTGCCATAACCAAATACCGTAGCCTGCATGGCTTAACCAACAGAAATTCATTATCTCACAGTGCTGGAGGCTGGAAGTCCCAGATTAAGGTCCAACAGCATCAGTTTCTGGAGAGGGTTTGCTTCGTGGCTGGCAGATGGCTGACTGCTTTTGCATGCTCACATGGAGAGAAGAAAAAGAAATTTCTCTCTCATTCTCTTCTTAGAAGGCCACCAGTCTTACAAGATTAGGGCTCCACAATTATGACCTCACTTCACCTTAATTACTTGCTCAAAACCCTATCTCCAAATACAGTCACACTGGAGGATAAGGCTTCGACACATGAATTTTGGGAGGGTACAATCCAGTCCCTAGCAGCACATAATCTTTATTCATTCATTCAGCCTCACATTTCCTAACCCAGAAAAAGCAGAGCTTTGGAATCTTCCTTTAGGTTATTCAGAGGAGTCAGAAGAATTTGGGGGAGGAAGAAAAAAGGAAAGTTGTATGGAGGACCTACACTCATAATGATAATGGTAAATACGGAGTCAGCCATTATTGTCCATGCCAAAAACAATGCTAAATACATGATCTCACTTACTCCTCAAAATAGTCCAATGATTCTTCCCATGTTGTCGGTAAGAAGCCGTGGTTGGTGAGAGGTTGAATAATCCACCTGAGGTCATCCAGCTAGTAAGTGTTAGAGCCTGGCTCCAAGACCTCTGCCTCAACTACCATATCTTACATCTGTCCCGTGCCTGACACATACTTTCACAAAGGCCATCTCGTTTTGAGTCTTTGACTAACCATACAAGATAGGTTTTATTATGCTTTATTTGTTTCACACGAAGAAACTGAAGCTCAGAGAGATTAAGAGAATTCTCCGAGGTCACACATTGAATAAATGGCAGCGGTAGGACCCAAAACCAGAAAGGAAGACAGGATTGATTCCTGCCTTTCTGCAGGAAAGTAAGTCACCCGTCTGTGACCAGTGTGTATTCGAGAGTGCATTCGGTTGGTATTGTGGGCACTGAGTGTGGTCAGTTCTCTCTTCCATTGTTCTGAGCCTCCTTGCTTGATTTCAGGGAAACGTTTGGCCAGAGGAGCTCACCCCAGTCAACCACTTACCTAATCACTCACAGAGGCACAAATATTCAGTTGTCAAGAAAAGAAGGCATAATCACAGTCATTAGACAACTGAATGAAGACTTCTGGCAACTTTACCCAGTTCTTAATACCGCCATAGATATTCTGCTCATTTATTGAGTCATATGATATTAAATTGGGTATTGTTAACAGGTATGTATTAAAAGCCTGGAATGGGCAACATACTGTGCTAGATGTTGAAGAAAGAGAACAGTTCATGGTTTCGGAGCTAACGAATAGGTGTTGGCATGACAGTTATCGCTGCTGCTTTTGTGCAAAGCTGTCTCACTGGGCAGACGCTGAAGTTCAGGCCCACGGTGGAAATTAGAGACCCTCTCCGGGGTACTTGGGAATTGTGTGTGACTGGAAGATGCAACCTACAGCTTTAGTCGTTTGTTCCTTTTGTGCTTCTTAATGTAGCGGAAGAGTCCATAGAATTATTTTGTTTATATTTCAAAACAACAAAAAACGCACACGGGGGTACCTGGGTGGCTCAGTTGGTTCATTCAGCGACCAACTCTTGATTTTGGCTCAGGTCATGATCACAGGGTTGTGAGATCGAGCCCCAGGTTGGGCTCCGCACTGAGTATAGAACCTGCTTAGGATTCTCTCTCCCCCTCTCCTTCTGCCCCTCTCCCATTGCGCGCTGTCTGTCTCTCTCTAAAAACACACACACACATTTCTATGCAGAGATAATTTCTAAAGATACATACCAGGGGCGCCTGGGTGGCAAAGTGAGTTAAGCCTCCGACTCTTGGTTTCTGCTCAAGTCATGATATCAGGACCCTGAGATCCACGCCCTTCCAGCTCTGCTCTCAGCGTGGAGTCTGCTTGAGATTCTCTGTCCCTCTTCCTCTGCTCCTGCCTCTCATGCTCTCTCTCTCTAAAATTAATGAATAAGTCTTTAAAATAAAATTTAAAAAAAGACATGTTCCAGACTTGTTAATAGTAGCTGCTACTTAATTGAGGCAGGGAAGAGGGATACTTTCATTTTTTAATTCTACAGAATTCTGTATAGTTTGATTTTTTTTTTTAGAAACCCTATATTTCTAAATTTTATGTATGTATGTATATATACATACCAAAATATATATATATATGTATTTTAAAGACTACCCCACATATCTAATAAAATATTCTTCCCTCTCTACTCAGCTTGCATCCATACAAGTGAATGCTAAATTAGAAATAACTCTGTGTACATTGTGATAAGATTTGATTTGATAAATTCAAACCATAGAATAGAGTTCCTTGAAAATATAACGATGCTTTTAAGCCTTTTTATAAACACTGTGGTCTTCTCATGGGCTTCATTCTGGAGGGTGAGTGGGAAGAAGGTCAGCTACATGGCTCCAAAGTGCTCTGACTGGAAAGGGTGGGGATTCAAGAGAGGCATGATCATGATGGAAGACAACAAAGCCCATCCCCCCAATTATAACCCATACCCATGAAAGTGCTTTGAAGCCCAGTGACCTCTTGTTCAGCAAGACTTGCAAGGTCTCAAAACTTTCCGTGGTCTGATCCCTATCTCCCCGCTTGGCCTCATCAGCCAACACCTGTTCATACCCACATCACATCTATTCCCATGACAAAATAGGTAGGACTGCCCAGTACGCCCATCTATGTCCGGTCCCATATTGAGGCAGGGCGTCAAATGTACGGTGCTTTCTTGTGCATTCACACCTTTGCATATGCTAGCCCCTCCCTCTAGCAGGCTTCTTCCCTAACCCCTCGCCTGGTCCCTCTAGCGAACTTCTGTTCCGCCTCCAAACCTCAGCTCAAGTTTACCTTAGATTCTGTGGCACTATCCCTGATTTGCCTAGATTTTCATGGGCACTTTTGTTACAATCTCCTGTTATATCCTAGCATACACTCTAATTTTTACTCTATACCATAAGCCCCTCTGTTCTTTTGTTCCTGCTCCCCCAACCTCTGTCATAACCCTCAATACATAGTAGTTGCTCAATGCATATTTGTCGAGTAAATGAATGACTCCACTCATACCATAAGCTTTCGTCCTGTGGCCAGCATGTAAAATGCATGCTCTCAAAGAACCTGAGTGACGCCTGGACATCCCTACCCCCTCTCTTCACCTTCTCTTCATTTACCCAGCAATGGTGACTCTGAGACTTAACTGAAATTGTTTTCTCTTCCTTTAATTAAATAAAACGGTCTGGATCCCTGACTTGCGTAGTTATTTTTAACTTTCTAGAAAGTGCTAAATGAGCACTTTGGCTTGGAAGGGTTTTTCTACAGCTCTTTATTTTGCCATCCTGTAGATTTGGTTCCATTTGTCCTAAGGTTGCAGCACAATAAAAATCTCATTTCTCCCAGTACTTGTCTTCACATCAGTTTGGCATTAACAAGCCCAAGACTTTTACAGACTAATTTTAGCTGAGCAGGGAAATAGAATCCAGTACCTACTAGGAAACATAAATGAGTCTGGCTTGCTAGCAGTTCCTGGAAGTCTTTGTGTTTTCCAATAAATCCATACAAATCATACAGTGAAAGAGAAGCCACAAAGCAAAGTCTGGGACTCTTGGGGTCATGTGGGTAATTAAACCCCCTCTCCTCTTGAGACCCAGTAAGAGCCTTTCCCCTACAAAAAAAAAAAAAAAAACAAAAGCAAAAAAAAGGCCGTATGCTTGGCTGCCAAAGTATATCTGACCAAGCATCCTCTCACTGTAAGAGATTAAAATAAAGCCTCCTGCAGCCCTTTTCTCCAGATACACAAAGAAGTGACCGGGCTGAGGCTCAAGGGCACCCTTCCAGGCCCAGTTGGCAAGAGCAAGTTAGGGCTCCCATCCTCCCAGAAGGCGCAAAGGACAGCAATGTTTCCTAGAAAAGAAGCCAGGGATGGAGACTGAAGTAGACCTAGCCGGTATGGAGCTATTGTGTGACAACCGAAAGCTGTTTCAGTACTGCTTCAAAGGCAGATTGTTCTAGGAACTGAAGGGAGGCTGCTGGGGGAAGGACTGCAACAGAGGTAAAGTGGGGGCCAGCGAGGGGAGGCTTTCACAAAGCTGCATTTGTGTCTAGTACTGCTCCTTGGGAGAGGTTACAAATATACCATAAAAATAGGATCCAAGGGGCACCTGGGTGGCTCAGTTGGTTAAGCGTCTGCCTTCAGCTCAGATCGTGATCTCGGGGTCCTGGGATCCAGCCCTGCATCAGGCTCCCTGCTCAGCGGGGAGTCTGCCTCTTCCTCTCCTTCTGCCCCTCCCCCCCACTTGTTCTCATTCTCTCTCTCAAATAAATAAATAAAATCTTTAAGAAAAATAGGATTCAAGGTGGGACGCCTAGCTGACTCAGTCGGAGGAGTATGAGGTCATGAGCTCGAGCCCCACTTTGGGTATCAAGATTACTTAAGTAAATAAAGAAAGAAACTTTTTTGAAAATAGGATTCAAGGTTAATCTGTATTGTGATATTTACTACAACACTATTTATAATAACAATAAATTGGTAGCAACTGGAGTACCTAGTGGCTCCGTCTGTTAAGCGTCTGCCTTCGGCTCAGGTCATGATCTCAGGTTCCTGGGATTGAGCCCCACATCCGGCTTCCTGCTCAGCAGGGAGTCTGCTGCTCCCTCTGCCCCTCCCCTCACTCGCTCTCTCTCTTGCTCTCTCTCTCTCTCAAATAAATAAATAAAATCTTAAATTGGTAACAACTTAAATATAGCAGTGTATGATCAGTTACATAGCCCTGGTTCAGAGCATTAAACCATAATCTTCTAATGCATATTTAGTAACCCAGGAAGATGTTCATAATACAATATCCAGTTTTAAAAAGCAGTGTATAAGGATGCCTGGGTGTCTCAGTCAGTTAAGCATCTGCCTTTGGCTCAGGTCATGATCCCAGGGTCCTGGGATCGAATCCCACATCAGACTCCTTGCTCAGCCGGGAACCTGCTTCTCCCTCTACCTACCGCTGCTTGTGCACCCCCCTGACAAATAAATAAATAAAATCTTTAAAAAAAAAGCAGTATATACTTTGTTTACACTTTCCTGTATTTTTTCCATAGTTTTGATGAGCATACATTAGTTATAAACCAAAAGTTTCATTAGATTTATTTTAAAATATGTAATTTCCAACTGTATCTTTTTCAGCCTTTATATTTAAAAAATTTTTTTTAATTTTATTTTTGTAGAGCAGTTTTAGGCTCACAGCAGTACTGAGAAGAAGGTACAAAAATTTCCCACATACCCCGACCCCACACATACAGAGCCTCTCTCAGTATCAATATAATCACTCACCAGAGTGATACATTTGTTACAATGGATGAACCTACATTGACAAGTTATAACCACCCAAAGTCACAGTTTACGCTAGGGTCCACTCTTGGTGTTTACATTCCATATGTTTGGACAAATTTACAATGACATGAATCTGACATTATAATGAAGATTATTTTCACTGCCCTAAAAATCCTCGATACTCTGGCAACCACTGGTCTTTTTACTGTCTCCATAGTTTTGCCTTTTCCAGAATGTCACATAGTTGGAATCATACAGTATGTAGCCGTTTCAGACTGCCTTCTTTCACTTAGTGATATGCATTTAAGGTTCTTTCCTGTCTTTTCATGGCTTGTTAGCTCATTTCTTTTTAGTGCTGAGTAATATTCTGTTATCTAAATGTACCACAATTTATTTATCTGTCCACCTACTGAGGGACATCTTGGTTGCTTCCAAGTTTTGGCAATTATGAATAAAACTACCATAAACAGGCACCTGGCTGGCTCAGTGGGTGGAGCATGTGACTCTTGATCTCAGGGTTGTGGGTTCAAGACCCACCTTGGGCATAGAAATCGCTTAAGGGGCACCAGGGTTGTACAGTCAGTTAAGCGTCCAACTCCTGGTTTCGGCCAGAGTCATGATCTTGGGGTCCTGGGGGTCATGGAACCCCATGTTGGGCTCCGTGATCAACACGAAGTCTGCTTGGGATTCTCTCTCCCTCTCCCTCTCCCTCTGCCCCTCCCCACCCCACCCCTGCTTGCTTGCATACTCTCTCACTCTCTCTCTAGGATAAATAAATAAATCTTTAAAAAATGAAAGTTAGGGACGCCTGGATGGCTCAGTCAGTTAAGTATCTGCCTTCCACTCAGGTCATGATCCCAGGGTCCTGGGATTGAGTCCTGCATCGGGCTCCCTGCTCAGTAGGGAGCCTGCTTTTCCCTCTCCCTCTGTCCCTGCCCCCCACCCCCACTCATGCTCTGTCTGTCTCTCTCTCAAATAAATAAATAAAATCTTTTTAAAAATTAAAATTAAATATTTTTTAAAAGAGGGACATTGAACAAAGGAGCAAGATGGTCAGATTTGTGTACATTATGTATTTTTTAATAATTAACTTTTAATAATACGTACTTGTAAAAAATAAAAAGAAAGTAAAAATCATCTAGATGCTCTTAACTTGGAAATAGCCATTGTCAATATACTCAGTGCTAGCCTTCTTTCTATGCGTATTTACAGACAGAAAGATAGATGAGTACATATTATAATTTTAGAAAAATGGAAATCATTCCATAGATGCCATGAAATTGAATGTTACCTGAAACTAAATGGAAGTAAAATTGAAGAACTTTAACTTGAGATGAACTTCAGATAAATGTTCCGTCTAATTCAATTCCAGTGGGTTAATTCCTAAAAATATCTGTCCAAAATTAAGAAGAAAAGGTAGTGAAATGTTTTAAGTTTTTATCGGTGGTGGTGGTGTTTTTAACCCATGTTTCAGAGTATCTCCTTCTGTTAACTGCCTGGAGGAAGTGAGCATATTTGGATTTTTCCCCGGAAACCGTTCTCCCCAAATTCCCATTACATTATTACTTTCACCTTATCAAGGTTTACGACATTCTTTTTGAAAACCACTATTCCCGTAGTTGTTTCATCTGAATCTCGTGTTAGTCCAATCAGTCTGTTTTACCATGGTTTGTCTGACTTGACCTGGATTCATCCACCAATATGTTTTAGAAGAGCAGTGCATAGATGCTGTATTTTTGTATATTCAATACTATCTCTTTGTTGTCTTTCCAAACATGGCACCTGACGTGGGGCTCAGTCCCACAACCCTGAGGTCATGACCTAAGCCGAAACCAAGAGTCAGATGCTTAACCGACTGAGCCACCCAGGCTCCCCATACCATGTTACATTTTGGTATTGATTGTTCTAACTTAAATTTTCCTAGGACATGGTAAGCCTTTCAATCTGTAGATTCCATTTTATCTTTCTGTTCCATTTGCTTTGTCTTTTTCTTCAGAAACACTAATTATGTGTACGTTGGATCTTTTTGTTTTCCATAACTATCATCTCTGTGATCTGTATGTCAATGTCCCTTTCAATTTTGAGATCTTGTCAACATTCATGTCTCTTACTTAATTTTAAAAAGCTGTATATTGATTTTTTCCTTGCTTATTTGCCAAGGTACACTAATTTCATTTCTGTTATGTAGAAACCTCTTTGTGAAACCCTTAAATTTCTTCTTTAAGCCCCTCTTCCTTCTTTTTTTTCCCCCAATATCATGCTGCTTGTAATTCTTTGAGACCCTGGAAGATATTTTGGAATTATATAGGTCTTTCAGCTGTTTTTTTGCTTACATTCTTTTCTCCTTCCTTCTTTCTTTCTATTATTTTTAGAGTTGCCATGCATAGAGGATATTCCCCCATTGGTTGTTTTGAGGTTGTTTCCTATGTTTGAGTAGGGCCAGTACCTGAAGGAGAATAGTTTTGGAGAAGCAGAGGATGATTCTGGTATCAAGCTGGGACCATCTGAAGCTTCTCCTATATCTTATTGTCCACAGTAACTCTTCAAACCTTGTCTTTCCTTTACTATGGAGGTACCTGGGTTTTTTGTGGGGTTTTTTTGTTTGTTTGTTTTATGTGTTCTCTTATTCACCTCTTGGTACTCTTCTAGGGCAAAAAGATTTGATGTAAGCCTAGAAATAATTTATCAACATGATTCTCCTTCAAAGTTTGTTTCTCCATGACCATTATTGTCTCTAGTTCTCATGCTGCTAAACAGAGAGAGATCACTGGATGCCTCTAAGGGTGGTGAGACTTGATTCTGAGGGATTTTCAAGTCCCATTGGAGGTCGAACACACAGCACCCCCTCTTTCTGGGGCAGATTTCACAGTAATAGGCAGGTTATGTTTCATGGTGTGTGGTTTTCTGATATGGTGGTTTTCTTGTTTCATCGAAGTTGATGCTACGTAACTCTTATTTCTGTTGTTGTTGCTTTCAACAACAGTTAAAACAAACAGTTGAATTTGAGAGAAGGGGGTGAAGTGAGAATGTCATCAGCACCATAACTAGAAGTCCACATTTCCATTTTAGACAGATTACCACTGACAGTCGAAGGAAAGACGAATAGGAGGAAATCAAGACCAGAAAGAAGAAAATGAGGGAAGTACAGTATTATGGAAAGAGCTTGGGTCCAGGAGTCTTGAAGTGTGGGTTCAGGTACAAACCAGCTGCACCCTTTGCAAATAACTTCCTCTCTCTGAGCTTTTCATTTCTTATATGTAAAATGACTGAATGAGATGGTCATTTTACTAAAAGCTGCCGAGACTAGGGTTCCTAGGTTATCCCCTGGAGCAGAGCAAGATAGGTTTAGATATTATAGAAGAACAATATTCTATAAATGGAGGTTCACGTGCATAACTCAATAATATGCTGGACATTTTTAAAGGCTTTCCAAAATTTTACTAAGCACTTTTACATTTAATGACATATTTCCTGTAAAATATGTCCATTGTGACAAGCTAGAGGCCTCTCATTGGAAAGATGGACAGGATATGAAGAAACTCAGAAATAGACCTTCCTCGGGCAACGCTTTCGGGTCCTCTCCCTCTTCAGGAGCTTTGTACTATCACTCAGTAAACTTTACTATTGGTCAGTAAACTTTGGGGGAAAAAAAAAACAACCTTCTTTGATTAACCAAAATAACTTTAGCCTGCTCACCCTTACCTCTACTGTCATAGTCCATTCGGGTTGACAAAATAAAAATACCATAAATTGGATGGTTTCTAAACAACAGAAATTTATTTCTCATAGTTCTGGAGGCTAGGGAGTCCAAGATCAAGGCACCAGCAGATTTGGTGTCTGGCGAGGACCCACTTCCTGGTTCATAGTTGCTGCCTTCTCACTGTGTCCTCTCATGACAGAAGGGGCAAGGGAGCTCTTTGGGGTCTCCTTTAGAAGGGCACCAGTCCCATTCATGAGGCCTGAACCCTCACGACCTCATCACTTCCCAAAGGCCCCATCTCCAAATACCATCACACTGGGGGAATGGGATTCAACATCCAAATGTTGAAGGAACACAAATATTCAGTCTGTAGCATCTACAAAAATTGTACAAGGAACCAAAATTTTTGAATATGAGGCAATGAATTCTCTAAAATGAAAGTCTTACAGACAAATAATGTTAATGACCAGAAGAAAGGTTATTAGGTCAGTCTTTCAGATTATTTCCTCATAGCACCAAGTTCCAAGAAGTAATTCTTAGTCATTTGTGGGATGTTCTTGAGAGCCCTTGGGATAAGAAAAATTGCATCTGCCTGTATGTGTTGTAATCTAAGATCGTGTGCTGCTACATCTAGTTTGGTTAGACTGTCAGAGCTCCTTAGACCTAGTTCTAAGGCTGACATACAGCTAAACTGGCCATCTCTTATGGTCTTTACTCTTTTCAGATTCTCTTTTTTCTTTTTCTCTTTCTTTCTTTGGGGGAGAGAGAGAGCATGAGCTAGGGCAGGGGGCATGGGGAAGAGGAGAGGGAGAAGCAGACTCCTTGCTGAGAAGGGAGCCCGATGTGGGGCTCGATCCCAGGACGCCAGGATCATGACCCAAGCCAAAGGCAGACACTTAAGCAACTGAGCCACCCAGACGCCCCTCTTTCTTTCTTTTCATAATATATGCTGCTTTCACATATATAGTCGATTGATTTTCAGCAATAGAGCCAAGACAGTTAAACAGGGAAAGAATACTCCTTTTAACAAACGGTGCTGGGACAACTGGATATCCACATGCTAAAAAACAAAGCTGGAGTCCTTCCTCATACCTTACACAAAATTATCTCAAAAAGACATAAGAGCTGGGGCATTGGGTGGCACAGTCATTTGAGCTACACATTCTTGGTTTCATCTGAGATCGTGATCTCATGGTTGTGAGATGGAGCCCCGCGTTGGACTCTGTGCTTAGCCCCAAGTCTGCATGAGATTCTCTCCCTCTCCCTCTGCCCCTCCCTCTCGTGCTCGCTCTCTCTCTCTCTAAAATGAATAAATAAATCTTTTAAAAAAAAAAGACAAAAGAGCTAAAACTATAAAACTCTTAAAGAAAATATAGGAATAAATTTTCATGAGCTTTGGTTAGGCGAAGTTGTCTTTGATATGACACCAAAAGCACAAGCAGCAAAAGAAAAAATAAGCGAATTGGACTCATCAAAATTAAAACCTTTTGTGCATTAGAGAACACCATCAAGGGGCACCTGGCTGGCTTAACTGGAAGAGTGTGGGACTCTCGATCTCGGGATTTTGAGTTCAAGCCTCATGTTGGGTGTAGAGATTACTTATAAATCAATCAATCAATCACTATCAAGAGAGTGAAAAGACAACTTACAGAATAGGAGAAAATAATTGCAAATCATATAACTGATGGGAATTAATATCCACATATAGATATGTAGATATATATGTCAGGTATAATGTATATCATATATATAGACAGAGAACATATGTAATACATAAAATAAAGAACACCTACAACTCAACACCAAAAACGAACAGCCCAACTTAAAAATGGCCACCTGGCTGGCTCAGTTGGAAGAGCATGTGACTCTCAATCTCAGGGTCGTGAGTTCAAGCCCCATGTTGGGCATGGAGCCTACTTTAAAAAATAAATTAATTAAATTTAATTAAATTACAACAGGCAAAAGACTTAATAGACACTTCTCGGAGGATATTCTAATGGCCCAAAAGCACAGGAAAAGATGCTCAACATCATTAGTCATTACAGGAATGGAGATCAAAACCATTGTGAGATACCACTTCACACCCACTGGATTGACCATAATTTTATTTTATTTTATTTTATTTTATTTAAGATTTTATTTATTTATTTGACAGAGAGAGAAACAGTCAGCGAGAGAGGGAACACAAGCAGGGGGAGTGGGAGAGGAAGAAGCAGGCTCCCAGCAGAGGAGCCCGATGCGGGGCTCGATCCCAGGACCCTAGGATCCCGCCCTGAGCTGAAGGCAGAGGCTTAACGACTGAGCCACCCTGGTGCCCTGTGGATTGACCATAATTTTAAAAAATAAAATAAAAAGGGAAATACCAGTTGTTGACAAGGATGCAGGGAAATTGGAACCCTCATACATGGCTAGTGGGAATGGGAAATGGCATAACCACTGTGGAAAATAGTTTGGCAGTTCCTCAAAAAATTAAGCGTAGAATTACCATTACTCAGCAATTCTACTCCTACAAAAATGCCTAAAAGAATTTGAAACAGATATTCAAGCAAAAACTTATACATAAAAAAAAAAGTATACACGAATGTTCATAGCAGCACGATTCACAATAGCACAAAGGTAGAAATAAATCCAATGTCCATCCACCAGTGAATGGCAAACAGAACGTGGTGTAGCCATACCATGGAATATTATTCAGCCACAAAAAAGAATGGAGTATTTATTCATGCTACAGCCTGAATGAACCTAGAAAACATGCTTAGTGGGGAAAAAAAAAAAAAGCCAGATACAAAAAGCCACATAATTGTATGATTCCATTTATTTTAAATGTCTAGAATTGGCAAATCCACGAAGACATAAAGTCGATCAGTGGTAGCCGGGGGGGCTGGAAGGAGAGGGAAGTGGGGAGCGACTCAAAGTGGGGTTTATTTTTGAGCTGATGAAAATGTTTATTTCTGTGATGGTAGCACAATTCAGGATATACTAGAAAAAATGAATTGTACACTTAAAATGAGGGAATTATAGCATATGTGACTTTTATTTTGATAAAGCTATGATTTTTTAATTTTTCTTAAATTTTATTATTTTTTTTCTATAGAGAGAGTAAGCAGGAGTGGGGCTGGGGAGATGGGAAGGGCAGAGGGAGACGGAGAGAGAGAATCTCAAGGAGACTCCATGCTGGAGCCTGGCGTGGGGCTTGATCTCGTGACCCTGAGATCATGACCTGAGCCAAAATCAAGAGTAGGACCCTTAACCTTGCTAGAAGAATCATTAACCATAGTGAAATAAATAAATCCCTACTACTGCTCACTCTGGAGTAATACGTAGAGTCTGAAGCTAGTCAGTTATGTGTTCGTCCCTGCGGCATGAACTTCTGTTTCTTGGCATGTTCATTCTGGGGCTCCTACCTAAAACCACTCTTCATTTTTCTGCCCATAGTGTCTTAATATAATATGTGAGGCAGATGAGCTTCTCTGAAAGTTAACTGCCTCTCTCTTTGAGGTGTCTCACCTGGAACGCTCTCGAAAGGAATTCCGTGTATGCCACCTAACCTCCGTTTGAAGTCACACCCCTTATCCCAAACATACTTTCCAGAATTGATGGATATCTGGCTAGCTGCTCTCATGTGACGATATGAACAAACAGACGAACTTTGTTTTATATTGTTTCGGGTCATTTGATGTGGTACTTCCGAGATGGTCTTTTTAGGAAGACGGAGGCCTTCCTGAGGATTTCGCCAACCTGCGGCACAGTTGTGGTGGTCTTTATCTCTTGCCACATGAGGAGGAAGTGACGCTGTATCTTTAGGAGATAACAGAGGGAATTTGGAGAAGAACACCTAGGAGTAAAGAGAACAATGCTAACAGGAGTAACGCTTAGGGACTGCTACTGTGTGGTCAGGTAACTACGGGTTACCTTAGGGGAGCTCCTGGGGTCATATTCATAAACAGGCTGGGTGATGCAAAAGAGCGTGTAGCGAGCAAATTCTGATCATGAGGTGATTGGGACAGATGACTCGGGGCTGGAAGCTCCCTCAGATGTCAACAAGGTGACTTCGCAGACGCTCTAGACCGCCCACAGTGGTCATCTAGTCCCTGTAAGCTAAATGGGATCAAGAATAAAGAAAGTATTCTTGGGGTGCCTGGCTGGCTCGGTCGGAGCAGCATGCCACTCTTGATCTTGGGGTGGTGAGCTCAAGCCCCACGTTGGGGGTAGAGATTACTTCAATAAAAACTTTTAAAAAAAGGAAAGAGAAAGAAAGTGAACGAACGAAAGAAAGGAAAAAGGAAGGAAGGAGAAGGAAGGAAGGAGAAACAAAAGAAAGAATTCTTAGAAACAGCCGGGGTTAATAAGCCCAGCAAGTAAAGATTTTCTGGGCTTGGGTCTCCAAGATTTTGCCCCAGGCCATGAAGAACATCACAGACGCTCTACCTCAGGAAGAGTAAAAACCCTGACTCTCCTGTTGGGAATCATCCCTACCCTGAGCGGCTTCTCCCTGGCACTCACCCTGAGGGATGGGAATGGGATTCCCTTCACATCCTGAAGAAAAGGGATTAGGCATATTTGGAAAATACACCAAGATTGAGAGAGCCCAGATGGTTTAGTTAGAGTCTGGCTGAACATCCCCTTCTAGAAAAACTCTCAGGGCTGTCCTACGTGACCCTGTTCATCTTCAGGATAAGACCTGAGATCTTCCATTACTTCATTTATCCTGCCAGGTGCTGTTGGGCAACTGACAGAAATCATGGCTTTGTAGCTACAAATCATGGTGGAACTCACCTCACAGGCCTCTTGGTTGGCAAAATTGGGAAACTGAGGGCCTAGTATGGAGACTAGCAAGTGGGTTTTGTTTTGTTTAATTTATTTGAGAGAGAGAGCGAGGGAGCACAAGCGGAGGGAGCAGCAGAAGGAGAGGGAGAAGCAGGCTCCCCACTCAGGGGCTGGACGAAGGACTCGATCCCAGGACCCTGGAATCATGACCTGAGCCAAAGGCAGACGCTTAACCAACTGAGCCATGCAGGCGCCCCTGACAGGTGTTTTTTTAAGGGGGTTAGATCTTTGAATTATTTTTGGAACTAGTCATATTACAGAAGTTCTTTGGCTTAGGGCTTAGGGCTTAGGAATGAACCTGAATTTGCGGTTTCCAGTTTGTCTATTAGCCTTTCTTTGACCACCAAGTTCAGAGTCAATACCTTCACTGAGAGCCAGCCCCGGCGGTGCAACTGGGGGCACTAGAAGGCTTGTGTAAGACCAGCTGTGATGAAGAGAGTATCCTGCCCTCTCCCAATGAAGGCAGGTGCTACTGTACACCAGGCCTGTGCAGAGAGCAGGGGACAGCCTGGTGAACACAAAAGACTCAGCCCTCACGTTCGCAGGGTAGTGAGGAGATGAGGACATCAGTTTTCATCATGCTGCCGTATGAGCAGAGATAGAGCACAAGGGGGAGTGCGCGGGAAGAGCTCAACAGAGACCCTTGGCCTCACCTGAGATTCAGGGCAAGTCTTCCTGAAGGTGATGGCCATTCTCCATGACCTGAGCCAAGTCACGTGTTGAGTACAAGGCAGGCTGGTGAAGAGGCAGCAGAAAAGCATTACAGATAGAACCCCCCAGAGTATCGGAGGCCAGACCCTGCATGGCGTGATTGCTGGAGGAATGGTAGCCCAGGCACACAGCAAGGCATTTCCCCTCTCTCACCACTTCCTTTTTCCCTTTTAGTGAAACTTTATCAACAGCTGGAATAGTACCAGCTGGTATATCCCCATTCTGTGTCCGACACTATGCTATGCTGTAAGTTTATTTGCCTCTTTAATTCTCAATCATCGGAGGGGGGTACTGTTATTACTCCCATTTTACAGATGAAGAAACTGAGAGGTTAATGCACCTTCCCAAGGAACACCACGGGCCACTGGATCTCTCCTTTCTGCTTTAGCCTACGCCTGTGGCCATTTTCCACCCAAACAGACTAACTAGAGTGGTATTTTGTGAATCATGGTTGGGATCTGGCAGCCAGGTGCAGCAGAATTACCTGGGCCATTTGTTAAAAACACGTATTACTCCACTGTAATCCTCTTAGATCTCATGCAGTAGGGGATCAGGAATCCGTGTGTTTTCACCAACTCCCAGGTCTTCGATCCTAAGGGACAGTACTGTTTGAGAACCTCTGGGCCCCTCTCTGAATGGCAACTCCAGATTCCTGCCAGACAGAACTGGAGTGAGCAGGCTCAGGGGAAGTGGTCTGGAGAGTGGGATTCTTTGGTCTTTTCGCTCGGGGTGCAGGCAAAGGAGCAGGCTTTCTGAGAAGAATGCCAGAGCAGAATGGACTGTGAGAGCAAGGAAGAAATTACTGGAGTAATGCCAGTAGGCATTCCTGGAGGACACGTCTGTGTGTAGCCCAAAGGATGCCGTGCCCTTACCCAGTGTACAAGGTCACAGAGCCAGAGCTCTGACCTCAATTACTTCTTGCGAGACAGAAGCCACCAACAGTTCGTTCTGGGTCCTTGCGTGTGGCTCCTTGGATAGGGACCCTCACCGCATCTCGGCTTCCCTCTGCCTAACAGAATGCAGTTCCTGTATTTTCACAAAGCACTACTTGGGTCTACTCTCTGCCATCCCCTCCTCCTTCTCACCCTCCGGTCCAGTCTTCCTTCACTTTGGAAATCACTATTTTTCAGAGGAAGGGCTTGCGTCTATGAGGCAAGGCATAGAGGCCCGTCTTTCGTGGGTCCTGGCCGAGCTGAAGAAGAAATCAGAATGTCTCTCTCGACTCCTATTAAGCCCCCTTGAACAAGGGTGTCTAAGGGAGCATGAGCTACCAGGGAGACAACGTGTGCATTTTTAACCCCTCAGCCTCCAGGGAGGCCGGAACGAATGGCATTCCTTAGGAGCAGAAGTCAGGGCAGGGACTGTCAGATGCCAGGGCCAGAGGCACTCACAGGGCCACAAACATGCAGGAATCCAAGCTCCCAGCGCGCCAAGAAGTCAGGAAGGGATAGGAGGGGAGGAGCCAGGAGATAGGATCCCGGGAATTGATTTCAGGTAGGAGTGCAGGGGAGGGGGTGTTCTGATTAGGGCCAAAGCACTTGGTCTGTTCTTCCAGGCCCTCAAGCTATCTTGGTTAGACAGGGTCAAACAAGGATTTGTTTCAAAGGATGAGTCACCGCATCTCTCAAGGACTCAACCAAGATTATCTTCATAATCCTGCATTTCATCAGCCTGTACAAAATTACAGAGCTGAATCCATGTCCTAATAGAGTTGTCCTCAGCACTAATCTGTACTCTTAAGATTATAATCATATGTGTCAATTATACCTCAATACAAAAAAATAATACACAAAAAATAAGGGAGTAGAAGCATGTGGGAAAAGAGATTATCATCAGACGCCAGCCCCACCATCAGTCTCCATCTTCCCATTGCAGTGTATTTTTATTTTTCACTTTTTTTTTTTTTAAGTAGGCTCCACGCCCAGCATGGAGCCCAACGCTGGCCTTGAACTCATGAGCCTGAGATCAAGACCTGAGCTGAGATCAAGAGTTGGACACTCAACCGACTGAGCCACCCAGGCGCTCCCTCCCCACCAGACCCAGCCATGCGGCATATTTAATTCCTACACTAGTTGTCATCATCTGCCCATGTTCTTATTTTGCAGGTGGTTTCTTTGATCCTCTGTGACCCCACAATTCGTTTCAAATGATTAGCTAGAACCTGAGATGAATTTAAGTGGCATTTTTTGCACTGGATGATTATCAGTCACCCACCTAATCAACCAAGCTAGCTACTACCCTTGAAAACTTAAACAGACGTAACCTCTCCCTTGGACTCACGTCCAATGCAACCTATTATTTCTCAACTTTTTGTAACTGGGATATGTTATGCATGATTGCTCAGCGTAACAATGCACCCTTTTCCTCAATAGCTCCTCAAGTCATAGAATAGATGTCATATTCCTTCTTTTAAATAAAGTACATTAAGGGACACCTGCGTGGCTTAGTCGGTGAAGCGTCTGCCTTTGGCTCAGGTCATGATCCCAGGGTCCTGGGATAGAGTCCTGCATTGGGCTCCCTGCTCAGCGGGGAGCCTGCTTCTCCCTCTGCCTGCCACTCCCTCTGCCTGCCACTCCCCCTGCTTGTGTGCTCTCTCTCTCTGTCTGATAAATAAATAAATAAAATCTTAAAGAATCTCTCTTTTTTTTTTAAGATTTTGCTTATTTATTTGACAGAGAGAGCACAAGCAGGGGAAGTGGGAAAAGCAGCCTCCCCACTGATCAGGGAGCCAATGCGGGGCTCGATCCCAGGACCCTGAGATCATGTCCCAAGCTGAAGCGGACACTTAACCAACTGAGCCACCAGGCGCCCCAAGAATTGCTTTCTTAAAAAAAATAATAAAGTACTTTAAAATTAATTGGACTGTAAGGCACCTTAGAGAATTTCATGATGCCTCCTGGAGCTAGCCTCAGAAATAGAAATGGGAATTTCTTTTCTGTGACAGCCCCAGGGGACCATATGATGTGGCCCCCCTGGTCTACTTCCTGACTAGCAAGGTGACAACGGGCAGGCATATATATCCGTGCTCTAATCCTTGTTCTTCTATAGAGACTATAATGTTTTAATGTAGGCATGTCCCAAATATCACGTGGGACATAATTACATTGCAAGATCATTCATTGTTTATCTGAAGTTCAAATCTTAGCCAGCATCGGGTATTGACCACCCAACGCCATTCCCTTTCATCCCGTTTATGAAAGTGATTTCACTGCTTCCCTCCTGTGAGCCTGCTTGTGTCCTCCTGCATCTGGTCCTTAGCCTGACACAAGTTCTGACTATCAAATTGCTGGTTACTCCATTGCCTCACCTGCGACATAAATTCCCAGAATTTGGAAAGGACAGTTGCCAGCGATCCATTTCCTAGATCTGACTGCCAGGACTCCATGCTGGCATCTGCTATGTACCGTCCCATGATTGACATTTCACCAGTCACCCTGACCTCTGCCACATAAATTACCATAGCACCCTTTAGGGAAAATTCTCTTTTGCCTCTTACTTGTTCTTACTTCATTGTCTTGAGTCAAGATTCTCTGATCATTCAAACAAACCAAAACACCTCTGCTTAAGTCTCCCCGTCCCATTACTACTGCCTTACTTCTCTCTCTTCCTTCATAATCCAGTGTTATCTCTACTCATCATCATCTCTTACTCATTTCCCAATGCGGGACAATACGGTTCGCCAACCTCCCTCCTCCCTCTGTCGTGGAAACTGCTCTTGGTCTGGGTCCCTGGTAACTCCCTAATTGTGAAACCCGTGAGATACTTTTCAGTCCTAATCTAACTGGACCTTCTCGCAGCTCCCGTCAACGCTGAGTGCCCTCCCCATGTCTGGAAACTGCTTCTGGCCTCTGTAACCACACTGGTTCCTATCCGCCCTCCTACCTCCTTACTTCCTTGTCCCCTTTTGTCAGTCTCCTCCAGCCACTCTGTTTCATCTGCCTGGTCCCTAAATGCCAGAGGTTTCATATTTTCTGCACTCTCCCTAAGCCTGTGTTCTCAGTGTTTGATACACATTCTGCACTTGGCGAGCGAGGTTATTTACAGAACACCAGTGCCCCATGCAGCCGGATTCACATGCAAGTCAGGGCGGGACAGGTTTTCAGAGCTCGTGACAGGCACCCGGGTTTCGGTTTGCTTGTTTCTTGATTAATCTTTGAAATGTGTTTATTTAATTCGTTCATTTAGGAATCCTTTTTTGAGCATATGGTGTCTCTCAAATACTAGGCCTTAGGAATTCAAAATGAACAGTCAAGTCCTTGCCCTCAGGCAGTTGACTGTCTGGTGGAGAAGGCCATCAGACTAATGACATGGGGGCAGCCCACAAAGGGTGTCAAGGACGCCAAAGCAGGAGTTAGGAAAGATGTCATAGACTGCTTACCTGTGATCCAAGTCTTGAAGGGAAGAGGGTATCAGCCGCATGGACTCCTTGCAGAGCGTGCCCTTCCAGGTAGCTTCTATACGCCGTGCCTGGGGGTGGGATGCAACGTGACAGTTGGGCAGATGCAGATCGCAGAGATCGCGGATTAGGTCAAGATTAAGGAATTTCAGCAATGAAAGCTGTAAGGAACTTCAAAAAATATTAAACTGGGCAATGACTTGATCTGATTTGCACTTAATTTTTTTTAAGATTTTATTTATTTGTTTGAGAGAGAAAGCACAAATGATGTGGAGGGCAGCAGGAGAAGGAGAAGCAGACTCCCCACTGAGCGGGGAGCCTGACATGGGGCTCGATCCCAGGACCCCGAGGTCATGACCTAAGCCGGAGGCAGATGTTTAACTGACCGAGCCACCCAAGCACCCCTGATTTGCACTTTAAAAAAAAAATTTTTTTGTCTTCCCTCTCTCACTGGCTGTCTCTGTCAAATAAATAAATAAAATCTTTTAAAAGGCGGGGGGGGGGNNGGGGGGGGGGGGGGGTGGCGCCTGGGTGGCTCAGTTGTTAAGCGTCCGCCTTCGGCTCAGGGCATGATCCCGGCATTCTGGGATCGAGCCCCACATCGGGCTCCTCTGCTGGGAGCCTGCTTCTTCCGCTCCCACTCCCCCTGCTTGTCTTCCCTCTCTCGCTGGCTCTCTCTCTCTCTGTCAAATAAATAAATAAATAAAATCTTTAAAAAATAAAAAAAATTTTAAAAATTTTTTAAGATTTTAATTTTAAGTAATCCCTACACCCAACCCAACGTGGGGCTCAAACCCACAACCCCAAGATCAAGAGTCACACGCACCACCGACTGAGCCAGCCAGGTGCCCCTGATTTGCATTTTAGAAAACTCTCTGACAACATTTCAGAGATGGCTTGGGGGCGGGGGAGTACAGACTTGATGTGGTGGGACCAGTTAGCATAATTGGGTGAGAAACATGACTCAGAAATAAAGTATCAGCAGAGGGGACAGAGAGGAGAGATGGTTTCTAGTGCTGTTGAAAAGGTAGCGTTTCTAGAACTTGGAGACCAATTGACTGTCAAAGAATAAGGGAGAGAGGAGGACAGAGGGGCTCCCAGATGTGTGGACTTAGGCGACTGAGCACATGAATCACCTTCACTTAATGACTCATCTTTCTACCATCCCCATGAGACCAGACCCTGAAAGCGTCACTCTGCCTAGAGGGGGGGAAAGGAGTATTTTTTGGAAGCCTGAATTTTCCCTTTTTCCTGCCCTAAAACAGAGCCATTGGAAACTGGTGAGGCCAGAGGTGTCAGAGCCATGACCAGGGCTCCTAGGTGAGTTGGGAACCAGGGTTCTTGCCAGAAAAACAGTGTCAGGTGTCAGGTCTGAAAGTAAGGACAAGGCCAGAAATAGGAAATCAGGAGCGAGGCCAGAAGTGAGGAGGTTGGAACATGGCGTAAGAAATGGGTCAGAACAAGCAGTTCAGACGTGGGGCCAAGAAATGAGGAGGGCGAGAGTTCTCTTGCAGGCCTCAGCTGGAAAACCTGGCTGCAAGACAGCTGTTCATTGAAACGCATGTTTAGAAGCTAAATTTTGATACAGTTTACACACCAATTCTGTCAGTGTTTAGGACCTCTCTGTAAGACATAAGATTAGGCTTGCTGGCCTCAAAGGACGAGATTTATGCATATATAATTAAGAGATGTTTTGCCCAAGAGACCAATTAGACCCACTTAGGGTGGTCTCAGCCTCAGCATCCTTTAACACATTCACATAGATCCCTAACCTCTAAATTTTCAGTTACATTTCTGTTTTATTTTACTACACTTCCCAATAGAGGATTTTCTATACATTTTATTAACTTATTCTTCTGCCTAAATTCGGTCCCCATTCCATCTTTCTCCCTCCAGATTCTCATGTTAGACAGATCTGTCTACCACGGGTGCAGACTTCAATAGCCAGGCCAACGGGTCAGTTATCAGCTTCTAGTAGCCAGAGGATAGGGTGAATGCAGGCTTGAAACAGACTAGAGTCTATTTCCAAGGAGACCCAATCTAGTGGGTAAGACACTGCAGCAAGAGTTTCTAGCTAACAGGGTTGCTCAAAGTCAGGCAGGTGGCCTTGGGGTGATTCTGAGTCAAACTTCCTGTTTGGAGCTAGACAGGTCATAGCCAACGTCTAGGACAGGAGGCTGGGGCAAGTCGCTAGGCTTTCACATGTGCTCAGACCCTCATGGGGTCCTGACCGAGAGGGCTGACTCCACTCTCAGTAGAGAAACATTTAGGCAAATCAAGGCAGAGCCCAGCACGTGGACCTCATTGAGGGAAAGACTGGTGCTTGGTGTGCATATAGATGCTTGAGATTCACCTTGGATACTGAATCCAAAATATGCCTTAACGTCGGTAATTCTAGTTCCTACTTGCTCATGGAATTGGTCCTACCGAATGGTGCCTGCCTGAGTCCGTATTAATGCCTCACGTGAGCAGGACCAAGGGTCCTTTAAGGCTGAGGAGGGAGAGGGTTGGTACAGATAGATTAACAATGATTGCCTAGAGAACACGGACTGTTCTTCAACCCCCAATACTTCGGAGCAGGATTTGTTAACCTTTGAGTGATATATGGGAATATGGGTCTTTTCTCTTCCTCCCAATTTTCTTTCTTTTCTTTTTTTTTTTTAAGATTTTATTTATTTATTTGACAGAAAGAGAGACAGCCAGCGAAAGGGGGGAACACAAGCAGGAGGAGTGGGAGAGGAAGAAGCAGGCTCCCAGCAGAGCAGGGAGCCCAATGCAGGGCTCAATCCCAGGACCCTGGGATCACGCCCTGAGCCGAAGGCAGACACTTAACGACTGAGCCACCCAGGCGCCCCTCCTCCTAATTTTCTATTCATGTTTAGCTTACATACAGTATTGCATCCTCTTTTTTTTTTTTTAAGATTTATTTATTTATTTTAGAGAGCACAAGCAGGAAGGACAGAGGGAAAGGAGAGAGAAACCCAAGCAGACTCCGTGCTGAGTGTGGAGCTGGACGTGGGGCTCAATCCCACGACCCCGAGATCACAACTGGTGCCGACACCGAGAGTCGGGTGCCTGACCAACTGAACTACCCAGGTCCCCCTTGAATTCTCTTTGAAAGAAAAAAAGCTTTGAGAATTCTCACACATGTAAACACATGTGCTAAAATCACAGGAACGCATCTGCTTTGTTGTCAATGAAATAAGCACAGAAAGTGTTTAGATTGCTATCTAAGCAAAAATACATTTTTTGTAAGAACTCATGGACCCCTGAGAATTTAGCCACAGACTCCCAGGGATTTGCAGACCTCAGCTGGAAAACACTGCTGCGGAACCATGGTTATTTTGAACTCACTCTACAAGCTCAATTTTGACATGTCATAGATGCTAATTCTAGGAGCATTCCACTTTGCCCAAGAAAAGTCTAAGTATTTTTTAATTGCTCTGAAAGCATATCAGCTGTTTTTATGTTTCAGAGGCTGGGTACCAGCGATTATTAATAAATGAATGCCATCCATCCCCAAGAATGTGTGTATTGCTATCTACAGAGCCAAATAGAACATTCATAATAATGAAGACTATCTCCCAGCCAGCATAGCAAGTGTGTCCTTATATATACTTTCAACTTACTACAGCAAACAGAATCAACCCAAATGGGAATAATCTTGAAGTGATTTGGATTTTTTCTTGCATGCTTTCCTTATGAATCCTCAGCCTAGTAGCTTGTGTATATTTTCTACTGCAATATTTAATGTTTAGTTCTTTGCCCAGTGGCTAAGAAATACTAACTTTAGAAGGATTTGGATGCTGATATTGGTGAATTTTTATAAGATTGGCCAAAGGAGAAGGGAGAGGAAAACAGGATCCATGGTAGAACTTTCAATGGTGAGAGGGAGGTAAAGCCTATGTCAAGTTCAGAAGAAACAGCTGGTGTATACCAGTGGTGACACCCATTGTTACATCGTGTGTGTGATAAGAAGGGAGCAAACCACATGAGAACTAGAGCCATGAAAACCTTTAGACACTCATTCTCAGAAATGGTGTATTGACCGGAGACTGGGAGGAGGAAGGAGCAGGTGTCCACGGGAGCACTGCTAAGATGGGGTCGACCAGTGGGGCCAAGACTGTGACTCACTGTAGTGGTGGACTGCCCTGATCTGGATACCACTGCTTTCCTAGGAGAATTTGCCCTTCAGAAGCCATCTGACCACCAGCAGATAGGGTCTTCCTGGGGCATGTCACATGCCGCAAATTCCCCTTAGCCTTGCCTGCCCACAGTCCCCTGAAAAGCCTCCCTTGTTCTGGGTGTGAGGGGAACTGCACAGGGTCCCTTGGCTTAGATTCCTCCGAGCCCCCAATCACCAGGCTCTCAGAGAGTGCAGAAGAGATAGAATCCATAGTGTTGTTCTTTACAACTCTAGAAAAACCCAAGTTTAGGAAGGAGTTGACAGAGTAGAATGCTGAATTAGGGAAGATAATTGGCCTGGGTTTTGTTTCACCAGACGGTTGAAACTATTACTGAAAATATTTCTATGTAGCCTAAATACCCTTACCTAGACAGCTTGAAAACAGAACCGTTTTACCTCTCAAACATACTAAGTCAGTGTTGGTTTCAGAAAGGGCCCTGGACTGACTCTTCCCCCCCCCCAGATTTGTTTATTTATTTGAGAGAGAGAGAGCACGAGCAGGAGGGGCAGAGGGAGAGGGAGAGAGAATGTCAGTCAGACTCTGCGCTGAGCGTGGAGCCCGTATCGGTTTGATCTTACGACTCCGAGATCACGACCTGAGCTGAAACCAAGAGTCAGACACTTAACCAACTGCACCACCCAGGCGCCCCTAGACTGACTCTTTCTAAGGCTGACAGGACTGCTTACATGGCTGTTCAAGCCCCTAATTCTTCCATCTTCTGGTTAATGGATCAACAATACCACCTGGGAGGAAGGTCTTCTTCCTCAAACTACCACTCTTACTATGAACAATCTTAGGGAATCCAGAGTGCTCATTTAGTTGGTGAAAGGCTCATTGCAAATTGCAGCCTCTGCAGATATCCTGATGTTTACTCTTAGCAGGAAGCTGAGCGAGTTCCCCACGCTGGTCCTAGGATTCAGCCCCATTATAGGTGCACCAACCACGAACAGTACATAATGCCTACCTCAAAAATTATGTGTGAGGAGCAAAATCTTTCATTCAAGACTTACCATTCTTAGAAGAGATATTATGATTCTATGTTAAGCAATTGAGCGATGAGATTTTATAAAAATTAAAAATCACCGATATTACCGAAGGTCTTAGAGAACCATTATGAAGTTAGCGATTATTATTAATACTGTTGAATTAGAGTAGGAATCCACATCAGTGCCATCAGAATCCACTGACGAAGCTTCAAGCCTTATCTCACAGGTCACCTCCTGGGCTGTCAGGTGGGCCTCAGGTCAGTCACAGCTGTGGAGTCCTGACTTCAGAGACCTTCTGCAGTTCAGTTGCTCTTGGTCAGCCATTTAACTCACCACGGGCTGTATGCTGTGCTCCTCAGAGCTGCTAGAATTCCTCATAGAGAAGGGAAAACATCCTTTACGTGCCTCATCGTGAGCCTGGATGGCCACCAGGACATTGCTCATGAAAGTTGCTTTTATAAACTGTCGAGCCCTGTGCTCAGTCACCCAGCACCTAGCCTCATCCTTGGCGTGCTGGTGGTGCTTGGTACATGTTTATGAACTATCCAGAGCAAGTCAGACAGGCAGCCCCTGGCTGCCCCTTCTCTGTCCCCTCTCCTTTCTAGCCCCTTCTTTGTTTATCTTCTTCAGAGTTCTCTCATAGGTGTTGCCAACACCACCGGCCTCCCCAAGGAAGTCAGTGTGGTGGGTGCCTGGGGTCCTCTGAGCCTCCACCCTCTAGTCACATAGCCCCCCCCAACTCTGCCTCTCGGCTCATAGTTCTCTCCATCTTTTTATTCCCACCATCTTAGTTCAGGCCCTCATCATCTCCTAGCTGGACTTCTGTAGTGACTTTTCCCTCATTTAGCCTGACCCAGAGTAGGCCTTCCTAAAACATAGTTGGAATCCCCCAAAAACCTCTAAAGGCCCCTGCTGTGTCTCCCAAGAGTCTGATTACTTGAGCAGAGTGTTCGAGACCCACTGTGGCCTGCCTCTGTTCTCATTCGTGTTCTGTGATCTAATCACACAGAGCTGTCTTCTCTTGACTGACCGCTTGTTTGTGACGTCTCACCCCAGTGCTCATCTCATTCTTCAGCACTGAAGTATCTTCTCGTCAAGAATCAGCTCGGGGTGTCCTGGCTGGCTCAGTTGGAAGAGCATGAGACTCTTAGTCCTGGGGGCGTGGGTTTGAGCCCCACATTGGGTGCAGAGATTAGTAAAAATAAATAAACTTAAAAAAAAAAAAGAATCAGCCGACTCACAAACACTTATTGAACACTTACTGCATCCCGAACTCTGTTTTAAGTGTTTTTCAAGTATTATCTCATTTAATCCTCCCAGCCACCCAATGAGGTGGGAACAGCCTAACCCAGTTAAAACCGAGAATTTTTGCTCCCTGTTTGATTGTTCCCTCTTCTGCAGCCATAAACTGCCCCATTCTCTTACACACACCTCCTTTTGTCCTTTCTCTCTCATTTTGTCCATCAGCCGTGGTGATTTCTTTTCCTCCATCGTCAAACATCCTCGAGATCGTAGAACCCCAGGCTTCCTTTCTCTCGCTCACTGGCTTATCACTCCCAGACTTCATGAAAGAAGTTTCTGGTGCTGCTTTCTCACCACCCTCTGTCCTCTGCCCTTGTATTTTAGCTTCTGCTCCCCCCATTTCACTAGCGCTGCTTTCAGAGGCCCAGTAATGACTTCTCAAGGGGTAAAATCCAGTGGCCTTTTCTTCAGACCAATCTTCCTCGAGTTCTTGGCAGCTCTGGTCCCACTGACTGCTCTGCTCCCTCACTAAATCTCTCTCCTAACTTCTCTTAGACTGAACTGTCTTCCTTGTCTTCAACCCTGTCCTTCCCCACCCCCACCCCTACCTCTCCCTCCTCAAGAGTTTTTCAAGGGAGGACTCTTGTACCCTTGAGGCAATCCCAGGATAGTTTCTCCCTGGCCACAACTTCTTTATGAGAATTTTCTTTTTTTAATGTGCTCTTTGAATTTTGGTGATCTTAAAACAAACTAAAAAAGTAAGCATCCCTTGGATGAGTTCTTTAAAACTGAGTACCACCAATCTCAAAGCCCATTCGGGCACTTGGGATTGGCACACCAGGTGATCACTAAATGAAATGACAGCATTTGACCGTAATGCAGTGTTTTTAAAACTGGAGTCCCTCCTGTTTGAAACTGGAGTCATCTTTGATGTGACTTTCTTCATACCATCTAATTAGCTGCTAAATCTGGTGACGTCTTCTTCAGTCAAAGCTGTTGGTTCTTTGCTCTTTTTCATTCCTGTGTCTACTTCCTTTGGACTGGACTGAGATTGTAGTTACCTAGCCATCCTCTGCTTCCCCAGGTTATTCCCCAGACTGTTTCCAGGTGAGTTTCCAAAAGCATACTGGATCTGGCCACTCGCTCCCGAAACTTCTCCAGAACTCCTTGCTGTACGCCACTCTTCCATAAGGTGACAGGGGCGGTAGGATTCCCCCCGCTAAACGGAACTTCCTAGTCTCGAATCCCAGCCCTGCATTTACCCTGCACACCTCAGCTCACACAGTTTTCCTCTCTCTGGGATTTGGCTCCATGCCAGGACCCTGAGATCATGACCGAGCTGAAACCAAGAGTCAGCGGCTCAACCAACTGGGCCACTCAGGTGCCCCTTCATGAAACTATTTTTGATCCTTACCATAGAACCTCTTTGATATTCCCTCTCTGAACCACTGCAATTTGTTTGACTTTCCTTATAGTGCTTTTTTGTCTCGGATTTCATTATTTCATTATTCGAAAGCTTATCTGATCCTTCTGCCCACTTGCCTCCCCTGTGTCATCCTGTATGTTAAAACATACCGTGCCCGAGGGCTCAGTGTCACGTAAATGATAATGTACCATGTCCGCCTTCAGAGTTTTCCCGGAGTTGCCCAGTTGCCCTCTTCGGGATTCCAGTGGGTGCTTATTTTGAGCAAGGCCCTGGGTGGCCCAGAGGGATTCAAGGCCCTGCCCTCTGGCTTTCTGTCTTGTCTTGTTTCCTGGCGTATGACAGGGTTTGGGGAGCTGGCCAAAATCGCGGATGAACCCTTTCTCTGAGGTGATTCTAATTTTGATTCTTTTAAAAACAGCAATGAGGCAGAAATTTCAGGCGCCAGATTTCCCGACCAGTAAAAGGTTATGCTACTTGCTCTGTCTTCTCTATTCAAAATAATCCCACCCAGCCTTCTGCTTAGGGGAGCCCTCTGCCTTCATATACCCAAGAATTCTTACAAACCCAATTCCCACCACCACTGTCTTTGGCAGGGTTTGGGGAAGAGGAAAGGAGGGGTTTGGGTACTGGCATATGCCTCTTAAACCACTCCTTTGGGGGCTGGAAGGGGCAAGCCAAACTCTCTGACCCCTTTGAAGTGAGTTCAGTGGCACGTTCTTTGGTTTTCCGTAGCCACATTAGACAACAAATTGGTAATTCCTCGACAGAGATTTCTCATAAGGGCTTTACAGGATTTGCATACTTTATTTGTGGGGGTAATATGAAGGGCATGTGAGCCCAGGGGTACTGTAACTGCCTTCAGTACAATACCTAATGGTCGTGATCTGGGAATCCCTTTTGTGTCCTCTGAGAAAGGAAAATCCCATGTTATGGTTTGGATCGGGGCCTGAAGCCTTTTGTGGACAAAGGTCTTTTGGGACATTTGGTCTTTGCCTGGGCTCCAAATGCTTAAGGATGGGGGCCCTTGTCAGCGCACACTTAATAAAAACGGGCTGATTTTTTTTTAACCCCTTTTTCCAGTCTCCTTTCTTTTTCTCAGACTTTTCCTTTCTCCTTGGTCTCATTTACCCCAGTGTTTCTTTTCCTCTCTGTTTATCTGAGGCTAGTCATTGGTGATCCCAAGACACCCCAGAAGCTGCCTGGCCCAGCTTTTAGATGTCACCCCTCCAACCTCCCAACGGCATAGATGCAATTCCTTTGCACTCCCGCGGCCTCTCCAGCCTCCAGCAGCCCCGCTCCAGCTTGGCCTCAGGACAGGAGACCTCCCAGAACAGCCGATTGGGGCCGGTATTTGCAGCCCAAGGCCTCCGGGGACGGCAGGGGCCCCAGGTAATCTTCCAGGCTCTCCGCAGGCCTCAGCGCGAGCCCTGAACTTGAATGACCTTTGCTCGCTTTGCATGACAAAGGAAGTAATCAAGTTTAGAAATGTGCCAGAGGTGGGGGGAGGGGCGGGCTGAACCTTCGAGCTCCAGGCCCGTACCAGCCACAAGACCAAATAAGGGTGTGTGAGGCACCTCCGTGTTCAAGTTCAGAGTGCAGTGTGCAAAAGTGGGGCTCGGTTTTCAGAGAGATAAGCTATTACCCAACCCTGGTGGAGTTCCAGCAGCAGGGACTCTGGGTAGCAAGGCTGGGTCTGGGGGGAGAGAAGACCTGGGCCCTCGGGTTTTCCCAGCCTGGAGAGAGGCGGGAAGGGAGAGGCTCTCCTTGCCAGAGCCTTCTGACTGCAGGCACTGACAGCCCACAGATTTTCAGAGCCTTTCCATGACTCTCTTGACACGGCCGGCCGTAAAGAGTGCCAACCAGGGTGAGTCATTAGAATGTGTAGGAAAGGTCAGGGCTGGAGGACATTCGGCCAGGAGAAAAACAAACATTATTTTTATGAACCCGCACAGGCTGAGAGGCCCGGCTTGTTTACTGAACACTGAGGTCTAGGGCAGGGCTAAGTTTGGGGCATTTTCCAGCAGTCATAACGCAGTGTTTGCTAAACACACCCCAGGGAAGGGGCTGTGAGGCCGAAAGATTGGCAAGAGCTGGTTTTCTCTGTTGCCTTTGGTAGCGTCTGAAACACTGATCTCGTTCTCCGCAGGGGCCTTCTGAGCCCAGCAGAGGGTCCTCACCTCCACGTGAGCTTCATGAGCTCCAACAACCCCTGATTGATGGCCGGGCCCTGAGCGAGCTGCCCAGGCCGGCTTCCTTCCCTCCTGCCCCGCCCCTTCCCTCGCCTTCACCCTGCAAATCCCTTGTCATCCCGTAGCAGGGCAAACCTCACCCCCCGCTAGGCTCAGCCCTAAAGTACTGGAGAGTTAGCACCTATGGAGATAAATACATCTGCCTTTTTCCTCCCGGACGGACAGTACTAAGACACTTTTCATCTTAGTTCTTTTCATACGGTCCTGCGGGATCACGCAAGCAAGGTCCATATGTAAGACCATCCTTGTGTCGGCTGTCCCTCTGTCGCTGCCTCCCTCCCTCTGTCGCTCACTCCAACTCCGGGGAGCACACCCTCCCCACTCAAGGCCCTAGGCTCTTCTTCCCAGGGACCTAGGCTGGGTATCTGGAGACCAGAACACATTCAGAGGCCTTATATAGAGTTCCTCACCGAAACGTTGTAATTTCAAAATTCAGTTCCTCTAAATACATTTTTATTCCTCTTTCATAGAAGTCTCATTCTTTCAGGCTGAGAAGTCAGAAGCAAAATTAAAGTTTAATAAATTGAGTGTTTCTTTGTTTTGTTTTGTTTTGTTTCCTGTTTCACATTAACATTCCTTACCTTGGGTTATCTATGCTTTCTCTGCTTTTGCTTTGAACCTGCCCCAAAACTCTGTGTTATCTTTAGCATTTTTCACGAGCCACACTTCAGGAAGTTGGAGAAACTGCTCCCTGGTGGCGGACCGCAGAACTGCAGACACTTTCCCCTATAATTGCAGTGGAAGTGATCTTCTAGGCCTCTTTAGTTATTTCCTTAGAAGAGTCTCTAGAAAGATAAGGTCAAAGGGCACAAGTAATCACGTATGGCCGAACTGCCTTCTCATTGCGATGCAGCAACCGAAACTCTTGCCAACAGGGCAGAAGGGGATAGAACAGCGTCCTGCACCCAGACGTCCTGCCTTCGTTTCTCATTTCTTGGATTCTTTCTGAAAAAAATCAGAAGTATAAATGTTGGCAGCTTACATGTCTGGCTTTGTAAAGTGCCTGTTTTCTTCCAACAATCAGACCTTTTTCCTGTTTTATGCAGTCCTCAGACTTCTGTATGAACGACCTTGGAAGTTCCATCTTTATTCCCAGATCCCGATTGCTGGCTTCTTAGTGGGGAAACACCACCTGACGGGTGTGAGATGGAGCTGGAAAGAGTGGTCCCTAAATTAGAAAGTCTAGGTACCAGGTGTGACTTGCGGGCCACTTCATTGTCTCAGCTTTACCACTTCTGAGCTGAGGGCGTGACAGACTGCAGTTCTCCCAAACGGAGAGAGAGGCACCCCAAGGAAGGGCAATCCCTGGTTTTCCTCATCCTCCATTCTTCTAAGTGGTCATCTCGGCTCTACTTGGGCGAACCCTGGCCAGAAACTTGGTTTCAGTTCACCACATCCCTCTGTTTCTGCCACTTACTTAGCTTCCTGTCTTCGCAAGCTTACCCAAGCACACCAGCTCTGAGAGATTTCCAGACTCATTAAGATAGCAGGAAAAAAAACCCAAAATTAAAGGAAGTTCCTGGGAATTCTAAGCTCCATAACTTTATTACCATTCCTGGTGGACCTGGACAGGTCTGGATTTGAGGGAAGGAAGAAGCAGCAAAGAACTGCTATTTAGAATAGCTGTGTTCTGGGCACCTGGGTGGCTCAGTCAGGTAAGCATCTGCCTTTGGCTCAGGTCACGATCCCAGGACCCTGGGATCGAGCCCCGCATCGGGCTCCCTGCTTAGCGGGGAACCTGCTTCTCCCTCTGCCTGACTCTCTCTCTCTGACAAATAAATAGAATCTTTGGGGGAAAAAACGTGCTTTGCCAAAGAGAATCTATCACAGGTTAACTTTTGTGACAGATGGGGAGAGCGATCCCCGGCATTCCTTAAGGGTAAAGATTGACTCTTGTTTGAGGCTTGACTTCTTCTGTTTTCACATTGGCCTTGAGTTACATAAGAGGATTTCCAAGGAGAAGGGTTGGTTAACAAGATGAAACCGGAGTCCTGATGAGAGACGTATTCTGTGACATTCCCAATCAGCCAGCCCCCTGAGCACCTGTGTGTCTGCACATGGAACTCATGGTTCTCTCCTGACCAGCTCTTTCCAACTGTAAAAGAAAGTAAATGAACCCAACTTCTAGGGGGCTCACAGGGATAAGAAAATAGGTATAAAAGCACCTGAGATTTTTAGGAAGAATGGAGTTCTTGCTATGAGTTATAGTTATGAGTCTTTCCTTTCTGCTTATAAGATGCATAAATCTCGAGGCACCTGGGTGGCTCAGTTGTTAAGCATCTGCCTTTGGCTCAGGTCATGATCCCAGGGTCCTGGGATTGAGCCCCACATCCAGCTCCCTGCTGGGGGGGAAGCCTGCTTCTCCCTCTTACACTCCCCTTGTTGTATTCCCTCTCTCGCTGTCTCTCTCTGTCCAATAAATAAAGTCTTAAAAAAAAAAAAAAGATGCACAAATCTCTCTCTTTCCTTTTTTAAAAGCACTCCCTTGGGGCGCCTGGCTGGCTCAGTCAGTGGAGCGACTCTTGATTTCAGGGTCGTGAGTTCGAGCCCCATGTTGGCTGTAAAGATTACTTAAAACAAGCAAAACAAAACACTTCCTTGTGAGTTAACACACTTTCCACGTACCCTTTGTAACAGGGTTCTTAAGAGAGAGATCTATACACATACTCTTCACTTCACCTTTGACTCAGAAATTACATTTCTATAATTTTATCCAAAGGGAATACTGAGAGATGCATACAAAAAGTTATGTCTAGGGGCACCTGGCTGGCTCAGTTGGTAGAGTTTGAGACTCTTGACCTTTGGGGCATGAGTTCGAGCCCCATGTCGAGTGTGGAGCCTACTTAAAAAAAAAAGTTACGTATAAGGATGCTTGGTACAGACTTATTGTAATAATAAAAATTGTGAACACCCTAAATAATCAATTAAGTGGAGGTTTTACATATTTTGGCGTATCTAAGTCAGGATTTGGTTATGTATGCAGCAAATGACAGAAAACCCACAATAACTGTAACCCGAGGAATTGTGCCATCTGGGGCTGGTGGGGTGCCTTCATTTCAAAAGTCCTCAGGCTCAGGGCTTCTCCTTTTCGGTTACTTTGTTGTGTCTGGCTTTCATACCCGAGATTGCTTCGTGGGCCAAGATGGCTACAAACTCCAGCCAGCAGGAAGATGGACAGGACGAAGAAAAATGGGGCAAAGGTCGTTCACCAACTCTCTCTTCAAGGAAGGGTCCAACGGCTGACTGACTTCTGTTTACATTCTGCCAGCATGTTTATCTAAGGCAGAATCGTTCATCTATCAGACAAGAGAGGAACTGCGAATGTTATTACTTGGACTCAAGCCTTGAGTTGATGAGGGTTGGATTTTGGGCAAAGAACACTCGGGTAGTTGGTCTGAAAGAGTCATTTTTGTATTGTTTGAAGGTTCCCAGTGTCAAATTTTTTATTTCCCCGTCTGGAGGGGTGGTGATCCCACTGGGACGCCTCGCTCCCGTACACAATTCATACATTTTTTGGCGCCTAATCTGTTTTATAAAGTTCCTGTCTTCCAAACCTCTTACTCGTGTGTTCCAGCCCCAAAGGCTGGTATAGCCACCTTTGGCTCAGCCCAAGAGAGGCTACTTCTGTCAACCAGCTGGTGCTTATTAAGCCCCTTGATGCAATTCCTTGCCCATGGCCGAAGCTCATTTACTTATTGTTTATTTAAATAAATTGTTCTTTGACTTGGATTGTACCCAGTTCCACATGAGAAATAGAAGAGTGAGACACAGGTCTCTTCTCATATTTTGACATTAGGAAGGGAGACACACAAAGCAATAGAAAATAATAGAAATGCTGTATCTCTGGACGCCTGGGTGGCTCAGTCGGTTGGGCACCTGCCTTTGGCTTGGGCCATGATCCCAGGGTCCTGGGATCGAGCCCTGCATGGGACTCCCTGCTCAGTGGTAGCCAGCTTCTCCCTCTTCTGCTCCCGCTGCTTGTGTTCCCTCTCTCTCTCTCTCTCTGTGTCAAATAAATCAATAAATAAAATCTTAAAAAAAAGAAAAAAAGGAAGAAAGAAAGAAATGCTGTATCTAATCAGGTGGTAAGAGGGGTCCTGGCCCAGGCCATAGTTGATAGAAAAGTTCAATACAATTCCTGAATATAAGGAAGGCTGATAGTAAAGAATTTGGCTTTGCCGGAAGACAGATCTGGCCTTTGCCCTTGGCTTCTACGAAGTAATCTGCCTTTTACTTCTGCAAAGTCAAACCTAATAGCAGTATCTTTGGGGTTTTAGGGCCGGGGCTTTGGGCCATGCAGGGTCAGCCTGCTTGGAGGCTGAGGTCAACCACACGGACAATCAATTGATCGATCATGCCTAAGCAATGGAGCCCTGCTAAAAACTCTGAACGCCAAAGCTGCAGTGAGCTTCCCTGGTTGGCAGTACTCCCCATGGGTTGTCACACATCAATGCTGGCAGAATCACATGTCCTGACTCCCCAGGGAGAGGACAATAGATCATTCACATTAGAACCCTCTCACACTCTGCCCTATGCATCTCTTCCTTTGGCTGATTTAATCTCTACCCTTTCCCTGTAAAAAATTATAATTGGGGACGCCTGGGTGGTTCAGTCCTTGAAGCGTCTGCCTTTGGCTCAGGTCATGATCCCTGGGTCCTGGGATGGGTGTTGGGCTCCCTGCTCAGCAGGGAGTCTGCCTCTGCTCCTCCCCCCTGCTTGTGCACATGCAGATCTCTCTCTCTCAAAATAAATAAATACAATCTTTAAAATTAATAAATAAATATCCTGGAAAAAATAAAGTAAAATGTAGGATGAACAGATTAGACTAGTCATCTCTAAACATTTTTGACCACGATTGCCTGTCCAAAAGAAGCAAAATCTGAGTATGCACTTCCAATATTTGTGGGCTTATTTATTTAAATTGTGTATGTGTTAAACTCTGTTAGTCTATGATACCTTATAAAAATAGCTACAAAGTAGCAGTTTAAAGAGATAGAAAAAGATAGACGTTTTAGTAATTTCTTGCTTTACCTGAGCGGATCATCTCATATATCTCCATTAACCATTAATGGAGACAATCAGTAAAGAGCTCTGTAAGGGGCTTCCTGAGTTGGGGGATTTCTGTCTNTTTTTTTTTTTTTTTTTTTTTTTTTTTTTTTTTTTTTTTTGGAAGGGCCTAAGCTAATGAATGCTCTGATAGCAGCCACTACTTTGACATTTACATACCCCTTTACTGTGTTCAAGTGATACCTTATTTGCTCTCTCAAATAAAGAGAAATGAACTGGATCAAAATGGGAGGTAGATCGGGGAAAATCTTGAATGGCTGCCCAAGAGGGGTTTGGACCTGATCACAAAAGCAATGCTGACATATCAAATGCACCAGATTACAGTGGGGATAAATATATATATATATATATATATATATATATATATATATATATATATATATATAAAGACAT